>NC_056701.1:5388028-5452924 GCF_018831695.1 Puntigrus tetrazona | reverse complement strand
CAGGTGATCCAGAGCCCTGCAGAAACATAAACTGGAGGCGATCCCAGTGAGCAGCAGGACTTCTCACCTCGCAGCTGCAGTTCTGGTCAAGGCAGAGGTACTGGTCAAACCCAAAGGTAAGTGCTGTCTGCTACTAACTAATAAAATGAGTCCGCCATTACTGCTTCTTTCACACACACACATACATTATTAAATTAGAAGAAGTTCTGAAACACTGTATATGTGCTGAATTCCATGAATGTAAAAAGGTTAATCAGTTTTTGCCCAGTGTTTATAATTTACCACTGCACTTTTTGCTGCAAGATGCATATTCCGGGAAAAGGCCAATGTATATTATGCCATGTCTCGTCAGCCCGACTACTTACTTCGTTCTCATCCCGATGCCCAAAGGCCAGCGAGAAACAACTCTTGACGCTCCGTTCACTGTCGCCTGGATGAGCACAAAATAACAGCAGATTCAGCTCTGGATTCCCTGGAGGACAGTTAACGAAAGTACTGTCGGCGACGCGATGTCACTGAGACACGTCTAAAACAGATTTTTTAGAGAAAAAATATTTCTGGCTCAGCATTTGACCTTGGGAGTTGATGGCCGTCAGCTGGCAGCGTGCAAGCTATTTTACTTCAGCTATGTGTGATGAATTTCTGGGCAGAAACAAGGATGCTTAGTTAATGAGCTTCCAGAATATTTCAATCCAAAAATTATCGCTTGGCTCACCCCCTTATGTCGTCAAAGAAATAAATGAGTTTGTCTCGTCATCAGAACAATTGGAGAAACTGAGGCGTTTTAATCACCTAGCTCCGCAATCGATCCTCTGCAGTGAATGGGTGCCGTCAGAATGAGAGTCAGAACAGCTGATAAAAACATCACAATAATCCACCAAAGTACTCTCCAGTCCATCGGCTATTTTTCTTAATTTTTCCTTTATGCATAACTTTCTGCAAAAGCAGTCTCGTCTGAATCAGGTGAAAATATGCACAGTTCAAAGCTAACTGTTTACAAGCAAACATTACGATCCAAAGCATTTCTAAACAGTACTACCTGGAGTTTAATGTCGGAGGACAACAGGGAATGCAAATAAATGTTACGTGTTTATTTTGGCCCAGACGATTGCTTGTGGAATATTGTGATGCTTTTTATCAGCTCTGTTTAGACTCTCATCCCGATGACACCCATTCACTGCAAACATCCATTGCGTTGATGAAATGCTGCATTTCTTTAAATCTATTATGACGGAAGAAACAAACTAATGAAACGTATTTGATGGCATTTTAGCAAACCGTTATTTTTTAGGTGAAGTAGTCGTATAAGCATGCATTTAATTGCATTGCTGAAAGGCTGAAATACCAGGGGTTTGGTCACATTATCGCGCGCACTAACGGTAACGTGCACGTATAACACTAGAGCACGGCGTAAATGGCATCAATGATGTTAACCGTAGGGCTCTTCGGTGGAAAGCCAAATATCACGGGTTCGGTTTCATGCACCCAGGCTCTTCAAATTGTTTTAAGTTGACAAGAGACATGATAACCACGACTGCACCTTCTTTGAATTCCTCGCATTCAGTGCAGTGATAATGGAACGAGATTTCTCAGTGACCTTCAGCTCGTTCTCTGACTGAGAGCGCTGTATACGATAATCGTGGCTTTGAATAGAAACACAATCATGCACCTAGAGGCCTGGGATGAGACTTTTATATAGGTCAGCGTCTATACAGACTGCCTTTTGCATAACACACGATCGGTTCCACAGTGTTCCTGATTACAGCATGATGATGGGTGTGTGTGTGTGAAGACGCAGCTGCTTCAACAGGTGGCAGTGGCATTCCAGAGACACACTTTCACATCCGCTTTCGCGTATGCGGTGGTCATTTAACGAATCCATTTTTCAAAAATAGCCACGATTAATTATCCGAACGGAATCGTTTGGCAGCATTACCGAAGATTCAGTGGATATTTTTAAATCATGTTTCATACCCTCCTCCATCAGCATCAAATTCAAGCAACCTTTCGACTCTCCACAATTAGTCTGGCGCTTCGCTGAACTTATACGTAGCTCTTGCAGAGTAAAATTACGAAGATAAATTGTATTATCGCTCCACATGCATTACAATGTAGATATGTTGGTTAAACGTGATATGTGTTTATATTGGTTAATGTTAACTAAATTTTAGATACAGCTATGTAATATGAAATGTTAGTTTTTAGTAGTTTTGCATTCATTTTATTGTATTCTGACCCCTACAGCATTTCACTGAAGGATTTATGTGTTTGTGTCTGAAAAGCATTGCATCAGTCTCTTTTGATACTCTGTCGTTTCTCTCGATGTAAAACGCGAAATGAAACCACATACCGCAATAAACACAATCCGTGAGCTGAGATGAGATGAAAGATGGCTGCTACAAACAGATTATGTGGATTTGCTGTGATGTGTAAAAGAGGCAATCGTGGCACCAAGCGAGCTCAGAGAAAATGCTTTCCAGGACTGATTATGCTAAACAGTCTGCCACTAAAGAAAAGATGCGCCCAAAGTCTGGATTATGAGCACTCTAAACAGAACCATGTTTAGCAAATCTGAAAGCAGTTTTGTATCCAGTTTGCATTTGGAGATATCAGTGATGTCAGCTGATGTGGAGAAATGAATAATAATACAAAAAAAAATCTGAACTAAGATTCATGAAAATGCTTTGATGTTGATTCTGTGGAAATGGCACAAGCTTTGGCCTATTAGTGGAAACCAAGATTAGCGAAGCACAGTACTGAGTCAAAAGCAAAGGATTTGTGTGTCTGAGTTCCCAGACAGTGCAGCGCTGATTCAGACAAGGCTGCTCCTTACTGTATTATAGCCCTTTTACATATAAAATCACAACTAGTATACCTTGTTTGAAAAGCGTACATACATGCTAAATACATGCCAAAGTAAAGTGTAGAAATTTTTGAGTCCCAATTAGATCCAAAAGCTTCTTTTATATCGATGACCACATATATAGGTCTATATTTTATGTTGTTAAACCTTTTTTTAAATAAAATAAAATAAAATAACAGCATTTTTTTTTTCTTTTTAAGATCGTTCCTGAGGGCAAAAATATGTTTGTTTTTTTAAATAAAATATAAAATAACAGCTTTTTTTCTTTTTAAGATCGTTCCAGAGGGCTAATATATATATATATATATATATATATATATATATATATATATATATATATATATATATATATATATATATATATATATATATATATTATAAAATATAAATAACAGCATTTTTTTTCTTTTAAGATTGTTCCTGAGGGCTAAAATATGGCCTTTTTATTTTTGAATTTTTGCTAAATGTCATAAATATGAGACATATCATATAACTTTTTAAAAACGTTGACTTAGGCTACAACTTCATGTCAGTTATTAAGACTACTTTTTTTGGTAAATGAAATCAATTTTCATCTCATATGAGTCAAATAAGATATCTCATGACTTATATGATAAATCGCTGGATTTAATTGTTAATAAAATTAACGCGAATAAATAACGTTGATACATAAACGACTCGGTAATGGCGTTTGGTGACATAATTAGCATGCTCACGTGATCTTTAGTGATTATGCTTTAAAAAACATTACTGACAAACTTCGAAGGCTTTTCTAAAACGATTCAATGAAATAAGACTTATGTACTACAGTACTACAGCAATGAATGCGGTTTTCTAGTCGAATTGTTAAAAGTCACCGCAAATACATCGTTGTTGTAAACTTTAGCCACTAGCCATTTTAGCTAGTTGTGCTTTTCGTCGTTAAAGTGCCCCAAAATTGACGTGAGTAGTAAAAAGACGGTGATTGGTTTTAAATTCGGCTTTTTATTCATGAAGAGTGAAACCCTTCGTTTGCTCTAATGTTTTCAGGTGAAGTGAAGTCATTGGAGGAGGATGAAAACAGGGCAGGATCGACAGAATCAGGTGAATGAGGTGCTTTAGAGTGTCGTCTAGGTCTGTATAATCAGTCATGTTACTTTAAAAAATGAATGGTATCTGTGTTTCAGTGTTTATATTTGATAAACTTGATATTTGTTCTGTAGTTCTGCCCAAATTTTAGTGTCTCGACAGTTCCTGAACACTAAATTAACAAGGTTTTCACTTTATAAAAAAGCTTAGATAGGTCAAAGGAATTTCAGAAAGATTTCTGTACTCGAAATAATATTCTGTACTCCATTTTTGAAGTGTTTTATTTTCACTAGAAATGCGCGTATTTGGGGCGACATTTTCCTGCAGTTACACCACCGAGCCAGTTGGTGGCGCCAAGTGACTGTCTTTGAGACAACGTGCACACCATCGGCGTGATAGATAACTGTCCATTCGGCTCAACCTATTTATTTATCATTTATAGAGGAAAAAGTCGTGCGGTTTTATCGATCGAACTAAATAAACTGCGTCATTAATGCTTGCATTGCGTGAATCCGCGGAGAGCTCCAGAGCTGCGCTTTCTCAATCTCGCCCGGGGCCCCTCCATTAAACATTTCGTGGGCCTCCATCGTCAAACACGGGCAATTCAAGTCTCGCACACACTACAGATGAGCTGAATCGGTTTGTTAGATGACAACATGTGCAGTGGTTGGGCATCCCAAGGAAGAAGTTTTGTCAAAGCCACTAGATGGCAAAAGACAGCCTTTTTTAAAATCATTGCAACATTTTGTGGGTCAAATTCTATTTTGTAATCTCAATTTCTCCTCATCCATTTCTCCTCCGTCTTACATTATGGCCGCGTGCATGCTTACTTGGTGCCGAAACGTTGTCCTCCGATACCGTTATTGACTTTACGGTGGAGATGAGGTGCGTGTTTTTAAACATCTGAGACAAAGACAGAGAACAGCATTGCATTCCAGCGTGCTCAGAGTGTCTGGGTGGAAAAGACTGACTCACTTTCTGGCAGCTCTGTAGGGGTTTTCCAGCGCCGGCCTGCGCCAGACAAGACTAGAGCCGGACCTGACTCAGAGCAGCGCGTCCCGAGTGGACCGCAGCGTGGGAGCGGACGGGGATACGGAGCACCCCGTGATGAATCAGACCCAGAGGCCTGACCGTTTGCTTGCGTCTGTGCCGAAAGCGAGCAACCCGACTGCTAGAAGGATGAGATCCGGCTTCGGTGTTTCTTTGGAAAGTGTTTCTTTTCTGGTTTTGTTTGTGCTTGGTTGCTCACTCTCCGCGTAGATGGGAAGTTACAATCTAAACGGATTGCTTTCACTGCGAAACGATCCGAGACTCATGTTTAACAAAACACGTAAATAATCCGAGGATGTAACCGCATAGCGTACTGTTTACAGCTTGCAGTTTTGAAAGGAGCTTGTTACAGTAAAATCAGTAATATTGTTAAATATTATTGCAAGTTTAAGATATATTTTTTAAAATTCTATATATTTTAAACGTAATTTGTTCCTGAGACGTAAAGCTGAATCGTTACTCCAGTCTTCAGTGTCACATGATCCTTCGGAAATGATCCTAAAAATGCTTATTTATTGTTTAAAAATAATTTTGCGTCATTTGAGGAATCCATTGTCTTTCAGCCAGTTCATAAGAATAGCGTTTGTTTTGTATAGAAATCTTTTAATATTAAAAATGTCTTTGGTGTCACTTTGCTGCCATCAATTTAATGTATTCTTGCTAAATGTAAGTATTATTTTTTAAAATGGCTGCTGACTTTTAAACGGCATTGAGGCTTTTAAGACCACAGCAGTTATTCAAGAGAAAAAGTCATGCTGGTTGAACTTTAATCTGAATATTATAGCTATGAAATCCATTCAAAATCACTTTCAAGTGGAATTTCACTTTATTATAATCCATATTTGATTTTGTTGGCTCTTTCCTGGAAAGCCATACAGCCATATAAAACCAAAACTTTACGAGTTTTATCGTTTTCATACTGACCTCATCGTTTTTACAGGCCTACCCTGTTCGTAGGAAGTCAATGATCTTGTAAAGCGAATCATGTGACTGTTCCTGTAATCGATGTTTGTTTTTCTTACCTGGCACACACTTTCTATTTTGAGAGACGTTTCTTGAGGAAACACGCGCGGACGCAAGCACGTGGACGCGTGGAATGCGTTTATAAAGGCTGCGTACGTGCAAAACACCGAGTCGGACGCGCATTTACTCAAGCTGTTATGTATAAACACACCTACATTTATCATTGCGTGCTTTTGTCCAGCGTCACATAACAGGAACTCGCACACAGACACAAAACAGATGCAGTGAGAGCAAGAGAAAGAGCTGAATCACAGGGTGAGTCTCATGAATACAAGTCCCATGCAAGCACAGCCTTGTTCAGCAAACACACACACACACACACACACACACACACACACACACACACACATACATCTATGCACGTGCACTTATGCTGACTGTATCACAATTAGTCCTAAATAGAAAATCGTTTTGAAAATTCCACGTGTAAACATTTTCTCTGTGTGTCCCATTACAGTAATGAGTAAAATTGAACAGTTGACCTACATTAAAATCCTGACCCCTAAATGGCGTGCGATGGTACTGCATCGCAACACGAGTGAAATACTAACTGACTGATCGGTTGCTGAAATTATGAAACAATATTTGAGGAATTATATGAATGCTAACTTTTTTTTAATGAAGTCTGTTCTGTTCAAAAACACAGCGCGACCGGGTATCTTGTGAAATTTAAATATATCACTAATGTCTATTGTAATGTTTTAAAATGTGATTTATTAATTTGATGCAAAACTCTAGTTTCAGTGTCACGTGATCCTTCAGAAATTATTGGACGATGCTGATTTGCTGCGTAAAGAAACGCTTATAACTGTAGAAAGCAGTTGGGCTGCTTTTTCCCCATATTCCAGAATGCATCTTTTCTTTCATTCATAAAAGTTTGAAAAAACTGAATTTTTAATAGAAATCTTCTGCAGCCTATATATATATATATATATATATATATATATATATATATATATATATATATATATATATATATATATATATATATATATAATGTGTATATATATGTAATATATATATATATATATATATATATATATATATATATATATATATATATATATATGTGTAATATTTGCTCAATTTAATGCATATTTGCTGAACAGAAGTATTTTTACATTACAGTAAATTAGTGTGTATTGTATGTTAATGTTTTGTTTATATTTAATGCCCATACCCATATATGTACCACTTGCATGGATCTTCATATGATTTAATAATTTGGGTTATTCATTTTCAGTTTTCGTGCTTTTTTCAACTTTCAGTATTGGACTTAGGTACCAACATGTGCTTTCGAAGCATGCTCTAGCTTTAAGGTACTAATACAGTTTAGGGTTAAATAAAGTACAAAGATGTACTTGTTGGCTTTAGTGACAGCTTTTTTCTGAAAGTGATCTTCTCTCACGTCTCACTGCTTGTTTGTTAGTGTTTAAAGTGTTTACTTGCCAGCAAGCTTGCTTACCAAATCTTGCTGACCCCTGTGAAAAAACGCATTGGCCGCGATAGAAAAGTAGCTGCAATCAGATCAGCTTTTCGGCTTATACTAACAGCTGTAGTTCTGATGAAAACCAAATACATAATAGGCCTAGCAAGTAAAATCATCACAGAGTTCGCAACCCCTTGTGAGAACATTTCTTATAAGCTGGAAACGTAGCGCTTGTCAGCGGAGAGGAAGATGGATGGTACAAATTACAGGCAAAACTAAAACCTGCAGCAAGGAAGTTGAAAATGGGAAGATGGCCCATCTTTCAGCGTGACGACACGCCACCAAATCAGCTATTCAGAGGCTGAAAGACAGGATGATAAATGTTCTCTATCATGACTGAAATCCTGCAAAGCCGTGGAATGATGAAACAAGGGCCAGCCGATGCTGTCTTAATATTTCCCCTCACGAGGCATGCGCGAAATAAGCGAACCAGTCGGGTAAAGGGATGAAATTCAGACAAAGGATGCTTTTAAAGTAGTAAAGAAAGAGCTTACCGAGTTCTGTCACCGTTTACTTGCCCTTAAAAGTCAAATTTGTCGAAAAAAGTACAATTTTAACTAATTTACTGCCTAATAATACGATCCCAGACACCCCTGGAGTCGTCTTTGTTGGCTTGCTTCGGCCGCACCTTTGAGAAACACATGCAAAGAAGTATTTCAGCAATATTGCACTGAAAGTAGATGTTCCTCCAACGTAAAAGCAATAAAACAACCCATTGCAGCTAGGTCTAATGTGATGGTTTGTAAGTGCAGAAGTGAATATTTATTATTTTAAATATGTTTGCTTGGATAAATAATAGATTATTACTGCAATTTTTTTTTTTTTTGGTAAATCAATTTTCTCATCACATACATTACATTTTGCCCAAAATATCTGATATTATTTGACGTTGTTTTATTAGAACTGACTAAAAAAATATGACTAAATTTACTATAATTTTATATTTACAGCTACTTATCCATGACTTTGACTCATTTCAGAAAAAGAAAACATCTACGGATGTTATCCTCAAGGTTCAATTTAGCATACTTTTGAAAAGAGTACTTATGTACTTTCAATATATGCTTAAATTCAGAATGAAAACAGAATGAAGCTTAATGTTTTCAGACACTCAACTGCAGTTAAATGAATGTGTAATATAGATTGCATTAAATGTAGCTAGGTAACTTGCCCTTTTCGCTCATTTTCTTACCCACCCAGTACACTTAAGTGGCCTTACATTTAATTGATATAAAATTAGTTGCAAGCAGTTAAAAAAAAAAATGCACACTGAATACAATTAAACACCAGTGTTACCAAGTCTGTGCTTTTCCAACGAATTGGACTACACTGGGTTTTAGCGATCCCCGATAACGTGATTTATCCCCTAAAATGAATTTCACCACTTTACCAAAAAAACAAAACCAAAACAACCCCAGGAATGTGCTCGGGCTGCTTTTGAGTAGCAATTGGGCGAATCTTGTTGTAAAAATCTGGCAACGCTTCTTTGCGTACGAGCTATTATGACGTTGCATCTCAGAGCTTGCTTGAACTTTTGCCCAGTGCCCAGATCGGCGTAACTGAGCTCAGCCGCTGTATATGTGTGCTATTTCTATCCCTCTTGGGGAAAAAGAGGATGAAAACACTGTTGTTTTCTTTCCACTTCTATCCTTGCCATTCTCTCATTTGGATGATGGCTTAATGTGTTTTCCATGCTTTCGTTTACTGTGAGTTGTGTGTGTGTGTGTGTGAGTGTGTGTGTGTGTGTGTGTGTGTGTGTGTGTGTGTGTGTGTGTGTGTGTGCTCCTTCAGGATGAGTCATTTGATTACACTGGCCGCTCTCGCTCACACACGCTTGCTAGCAGCACATGGCCTGAAGGCAGCACACACTCTCCCTTCACGTGGTGGCCCTTCGTTGTCTCCCCCTCTCTCTCTCTTTCTCTTTTTCTCTCCATCAACACACCTTCCTCTTCCTCCGCTCTCCCATTAACTTTAGCAATGTTATCGGTGCCATAACCTAGTTTCCCGGCAGATAACGCGAGTTACCTGCAGGGATTTAGTCGACCTTCTCGTATCAACAATCCAATTTCAAACAAATGCGAACTCTGCCGTTCCCGCTCGATTTGCCTTCGACTAGGTTGAATCTAGCTAGGGTTTTATTTCTAGCTGAAGGTGTGTAGAGCGGTGCGTTTATGTAGGTCACGGTCGAAACGTCACGCAGCTGCTTGTCTTGTCTGCGAAGATTTGTGTAACCTAACCAAGCAATCTTGTTCCTCTGCTAACCACACGATTAAGAAAGAAGGCTACATTCGGTCCCAGTGTGCTATTGTTTCCACACACAGGACGAAAATACACGGAGTCTCCCTTGTGGGATGATGCAGTCTCTGTAATTTGCATCCACCAAATGAGTCAGATCTCCTGGCGCTCATGCTGGTCTGGACAGACATAAAACAATTGGAAAAGTATCACCTTTGTTTAACGTTGTCCAGATTTTCATCTCCTTTTTTGCTTTTAATGCTCAGTGGAGGTCGGTATGACTAACACTCGTAAATTGGGAAATTCTTGAAAAAAGTTTTGCATTAATTGGACACGCACATGTTAGCGCTGTCTACCGATTAATCGCATTCACAATGAAAGTTTTGGGTGCATAATGTGCGTGAACCTGGACAGAAGTGTCTATTTTTATAAACTGAGATTCATGCATCATCTGAAAGCTGAATAAATAAGCTTGTTGATCGATGTATGGCTTGTTCGGGGAGATACAGCTATTTGAAAATTTGTTCTTAGCGAAGCATATTATTGATCAACATTTTTTAGGTAGGAAATTTGCATAATATCTTAATGGAACATGATCCTTACTTAATATCCTACTAATGTTTTTGGCATAAAATGCAGAACAATCATTTTGACCCATGCAATGTATTTTTGGTTATTGCTTTAAAATATAGCTGTGCTCTCTGTGCTACTGTTTTTGTGCTCAGGGTCACACACGTGTGTGTACTGTGTATGTTCATTATATATATATATATATATACATACACACATGCATATTTTTACGAAAAAATGTTATGTTTAAATATGAAATATATGTATAAGTAATATAAATTCTAGGAATATGAATATATATAAGAACATGTAAAAAAATGTGAAATATATACTTAATGTGTCTTTAAATATACACAGTACACACACATATAAACAAA
Source organism: Puntigrus tetrazona (assembly GCF_018831695.1). NCBI lineage: Eukaryota > Metazoa > Chordata > Actinopteri > Cypriniformes > Cyprinidae > Puntigrus > Puntigrus tetrazona. Next base: position 5,442,249 of record NC_056701.1, on the reverse strand, counting down.
AACTTTCTTGTATGCGATTAATCCAGCACTGATAAATAGTAAAAATTGACAATATTTGACAATGTGCCTAAAATGCATTAACTAGCACTAACTAACAATAAACAATGCATTTGTTGCAGTGTTAATCCTTAATAATCATATGAAATAAATAAGATTAATAAATATTGTTATTGATTAAGTGACGTTAATAAAACTGCTTATGTTCATGCTAGCTTGCATACATTAATATTATAAAATGATTACAAATTTAAATCAAGTGGAAAATTATTATGCTATAACCGGATGTATGGAAATATAGAGACATTAAATTCATATTGACATTTTTATTTTGTACTCGTTTATGTTTTAAGCCTCTGCGTTAAGGTAATTTTTTTCTACAACAACACTTTATTAAATACATTCAACAAATATCTAATTTAACTGCACAGAAAATGTCCATTAAACATTATTTTAGCCTTGCTTTTTTAGACGTTTAATCGCTGAAGGATTTCACATCCATGAAACTAAAACCCAAGCTCTCTGCTAATCAAACCCACAGAGCTGTATGTTTTGGATTGCGCAAATGTGACGTGCTTATATGTGTAAAGCTGGTGTGACGTGTCTCGCTCTCGTAATCCAAGATTAACCTCACTCTCTCACTCACTCTGTGTACCGTCTCAGTGTCAGGCTGCTCTATTTTATTGTCACAACATATTGCCGTTTGAACTTTTCCTAGATTATCCCATGTAGGAAAATGCAAAGCATAAATGTAGAAATTGAAACATGAACCGAGGCGCAAATAGTCTACAATAGTCCTAAAACCAAAATGCGTTATGGGTCACTACGTGATGCTGGTGGAGGAAAATGTTTCCTGACTCGCTCCTCCAAAACACCCCAAAGTGGCTCAATAATATTTAGATCTGGTGACTGTGCAGGCCGTGGGAGATGTTCATCAAACCACTCTGTCTCTAGTCTTGCTGTGTGTGTTGGTGCATTATCATCCTGATACACGTCACCGTCTTCAGGATACAATGTTTGAACCATTGGGTGCACATGGTCCTCCAGAATGGTTCAGTAGTCCTTCTAGCAGAAGTACTGGGTCTAGAATGGCATGATATTGCAGCCCAAATCATCACTGATCCACCCCCATGCTTCACTCTGCACGCGACAGTCTTTGGGGTTACTCTCCCGGATGTGGGAAAGACAATACATCGAAACCAACGTTTGGCACAAGTGACCAAAGATTTGGCTATAGCAGCCCGGCCATGTATACTGACCTTGTGGAGCTCCACAGTTTTGGTGGAAACAGGAGAGTTGAGGTGCACATTTAATTCTGCAGTGATTTGGGCGGATGTGTTTTTTTGGATACAATCCGGGTTAGCACCCAGACATCCCTTTCAGACAGCTTGTGTCCACAGTTACTCCTGTGCTTCGTCCTTCTTGGTGGTATGCTGACTTTACCCAGTACACCGTGGTTCTTGATGCATCACAAAGACTTGCTGTCTGGGTCACAGATGCAACAAGACGTGCACCAACTATTTGTCCCCTTTTGAACTCTGATATGTCACCCGTAATGTTGTGTGCATTGCAATATTTTAAGCAAAACTCTGCCATTAGTCTGATAATTAAACCTTCACACTCTGCTTTTACTGGATGAATTTGCAGTCAATGAAGATTGAGCTCCAGGCTGCTCAAATTTAGCCATGAAACCTCCAACACTAAATTGGCCGGTGTTTCAGTTTCATTGTCCAACCCCTGTGTGTGTGTGTGTGTGTGTATATATATATATATATATATATATATATATATATATATATACACACACAATCCATATTAAAATGAGTTGCATTTCAAAAAATCTATGAAAGAATAAATAGTGTCATTTATGATGAGTTAAAAAAACAACAACATACTTTTACAAGGTATGACAATCTATATTTGTTTAAAAAGACACCTAATACATTTACTACAATTACATACAACACACACACACACACACAAAGCAGTTCCACATTGTACAACCGATGCATTCCTGCTTCCCAAGCCCGGTCCTGACACACAGCTCCTGTATTCCCGCTGCCCGTCCCTCCAGTGCCCTTGGCTGTGTTTAAGGCCGCCAGGTGTCTTTACATAACCGCCCTGGCCTCCGACAAGGTGTTACAGTAACACGTTTCTCCCCGGTGCATGTGAACTCGCTGTCACATGGGGCTGGCCTAAGCAGTATCCCTCCCTCAGGTGTTTGTCCAGGGTGGAGGAAGTTGTGTGGCTTGTAAACGAGGGCTGGCCTGTAACCCGACACCTCCGTCTGTTGGGCCAAGCCGGACGGAAGCCATTTATATAACCTCAAGGTCTTTCCCTCTCCCTGTCTGCTCTCTGGAGTGAAATGAGGTTACCAGGTTTCTTGTGAGGCTCTTTGACTTGAACGAACCCCCTGTAAAGCGCACTAATTATGGAAATAATTAGTTTAATGTATTAAGTGCAAACTGCAGTGCTGTTGGACTCTTAATTACAATTAAATAAAATGTATAATAATATGTATCATTAAATAATATTAATATTAAATGTGAATTCTAAAGTGCTTTTTTTGACCAATAAAGTGATTGTTTACTGTAGAATGTACTAACAAGCATTTACGGTAAACTGAAATATAATTTAATTTCTTTAGAAATGTGCGTGTCCACATGACAAAAAAAATAGTAATTCATAGTAAATATTATGGTGTTTTTGAACCGTTTTTATACTGTATATCATAGTATTTATGACACTTTGCTGATGAATGTAGTTATACATTATGCAACTGTAGTGAAATGATAAACTGTAGTATACTTTATTTACCGTAGTGTCTTGTAGTATATGATAATATAGTTGTAGTTATAATACAGTATTGGGAAAGGCAATTTATATTACTGTAGTTATTTTATATTACTGTAGTTATTACCACAGCAACTGTAGAATTACCACAACAAATCGATTCAAGTATTTTACTATGTCATAGCTCTAAAACACTACAGTATTTAATATAGTTTACTATAGTATCTTTTTCATGCGGGTTTAAATAAGTTGCAATTTAGTAATCACTACAGTTAAAATAAACTTTACATGCGCTTTAGTATGTTAGTAAATGCACAAAATAATATATATTTAAAATGTACTTTAAAATTGCAAAGTGCACTAAAGTGTGTTAAGAAATGTCATAATTGATGACTACACCGAAGTGACTTTTTATTGAATTAATGATCTGCAAGAAGGGCTTGACATTAACTTTTTGGTTCACCAGCCCGCTAAGTTCCTTGCTACTCAGCATTTTTCTTCATGGCATATATTCATGGGATACCTGCAGGATTTTCAATTAAATAAAATCAAAATTCAAAATCAAAACTTTTCAAGAGCTGCAGAAATGAAATCAATACTAGTCTATGGTAACGTATTAAACTCTAAAACTACTTTTTTAATATTTGCTTTTTAATTTACAAAAGTGTACATTTCAGGTATAGTTTTTTTTTTTAAATGTAGTTTTAAACATAAATAGACTGTATCTTAATTACGTATCAGTTTTTTTCTTTCAGCTTTCCGCTGGTTCACGTTTACAACTGCGTGTTTCCCAAAAACGAACAAAAATTGAACGTGCAAATTCATTCCCTGCCAGCAGGAGGAGCTTTTCGAACGGCAGAAATAATCGTGCATAAACCAAATGTTATAAAAATTTAAAAATCAGCTGTAAAGCTGTAAATAAATTCTACTCTCATCAGTCAGTGCATCTTAAGATTGATTAAAATTCCGTCAAAACATCTCTGAAGAGGTTCTGTTCCTTTCAGTGATAAAAACAATAACCTCCCGGATCATTTGAGGTTATAACCCGCATGTCTTTTTTCAACTGGGACATGTTTGTTTACTAACCGAGTTTGCTACAGGTCAAGTTTGCACTTGGGTATATCTACACATCAGCGTTTTATTTCTGTTCCTCAATAGCAGCAGTCAGTCCCACACAATCACACGACACGTGAAGGCCTTGCATGTGCGAGCTGGATGTGTGATTCACCCCAGACAGACGCGTTATGGTAAACCATGAGATAATGTTTAGCGTATTTCCCCTCATTCTTCTGCGTCTAAGTCACGTGCGCTCCGCCAGCGTAATGCCGCACTCGGGCTCGTTTCCTCATGACTTCACCTGAGCGTTTATGGCTTACTGAAAGCGCTCGACCTGTGCCGCTCCGCACCCTTTTTCGCCGTTGTTGTTGTGAAATCTAGTTACGGCTCTGAGTCGAATCATTAACAAATCAAAGTCTGGGTGCGTCCCGAGAGGAAAGCAGGTCAGCGTGTACACGTGAGAGGAAAAACTATTCCACCTGTGAGAGAGAGAAAAAAAAAAGAAGCGCGTTCCTGGCCCGCCGCCATGTAAATAGACACGCAGCGCCCGGCGCTTCCAGATTCTTTGAAATTAAATAGATAAGTGAAATATAAGAGCATCTCTGGACGATTCACAGAACATCGCAGCGTTCACGTTTCCTTGTTTTGCTGTTGTGCGTTTCCTCAGAGGTTCGAGAGATATTTACCCAGAATTTCATTACAACATGGCCACATCAAAAATAAAAGTCTCGTCATATAATATTTGAAAGTACATATTCAGCTTTGGAGGGAATTAACTTATTTGTTTTAATGCTATTTAGAAGTAGACTTATATATTTTATTTTAGCGTTTCAGATTTTTTTTCAGGTTTCGGTATTTTTAGTGCCTTTTTCATTTTAAGGTTTTTATTTAATATTTATATTTCATATATAAATGTATAGCAAACATGATTTTGAATAGCTTAAATGAATCATTTTTAAACGTGTCCCATCATTCGTCATTTATTAAAGTACATATTCACGTTTAGAGGGAAGTAATTAGTTTGAATGATATTTTGGCATGCAATTTATTTTTGTATTTTCAGTTTACAATTTTTTTTAAGGTAAGTGCTCGCAAGCAATTTATTTTAGATGGGTTTAGAAAAATATTCGCCTGACTTCCTACATGTTTTTATTTTTTTTAAATGTAGCTTTAATAAATAATTAGCAACCCCTTAGAGGTTAATCTCGGTTTCATTTTACTATTGTTTATTATTTATTTCAGTTTTAGTACTTTGAGTGCTTTTGGTTTGGTGCCAAGGCAGCACTTTTCATTTTTGAATATGGTTAAGTTTTTCCACTGATATTTATGTTCATGTCAATTCATAATTGAAGTTAACAATAACACAATCACCTTACTTAGTTAGATTTAGGTGTTGATTTAGGGTGTTGTGGTCTGTTTTGGATCCCAGAGACGTGGAGTGAAATTCTAGAGTGTGTTTGTAAAGTTTCTTTGATGTGAAACAGATGATACCTGCAGATACGGAAGGATTTGGACACTTCTAATAACGTCCTAAGAATAGATCCTTGTCTAGATGGCTTCACTCAGGAATGCACGATCGAAGAAGCTACGGGTATGAATTAGAAAATGACAACTGGAACTCGTTCTTACGGGATAAACATCTCGGTCTCACGTGGCTCCGCAAAAATGCTTGTTATTTGCCCTTTCACCTATAGAGGAAGTTCCACTTGTTTAGTCTGCTGCCCGAGCCTTTCATCGCTTTCTCTTTATAAGCAGGTGCTGCCTCAAGTTGCAGCCCTTTTACGCTAAGCTAGCATTCTGCAGCGATTGACCTTTGACCCTTATGAAACATCATCCTGTGGGTCTTAACTATAACTTTAACCCTCAGTGACAGCTGTAGAATTAATACGAGCCAGGAGAGAATATGACGTATATAATCTCTACTGTAAACAGCCGTTGGGATTATTTTTTGATATTTAAACATATAAAATAGGAATTTCAAACGACGATGAATAAGTTATAATAAGATGCAAAAGTTTTGGGTTGGTAATTATTTTCTCTTATTAAATCTCATTTATCTAATACAGTAAAAGCAGTGGTATTGTCCAAAAACAAACAAACAAACTGTAATATTGTTTTCTATTGCAATACGTTTTAAAACGTAATTTATTCCAGCGATCAAAAACCGAACTTTCAGCATCATTACTCCGGTCTTCAGTGTAACACGATCCTTCGAAAATCATTCATATGCTCATAGAAAAGTTGAAAACAACCGCATTTCTCAAAAATAGAATTTACATCATAAATGTCATAAATGGGGAGAGTTTTTCATCAAGAGTTGCACAAGCCGGACTGAAAATGTTGCAAGAACTCGGGAGCTGTCAGCTTCCACTCAGCCTCGAATCTTTCCTCGATGCGCTCCATTGCCCTCTCCTTTCCCGAATCCCTCCAGGAAACGCGCCGGGCCTCAAAAAAGCGCAGGCGGTGATGAAAGAGACATTTTAGAGAGCGTGAGAGAGATGCTCCATCGCCAAGCCTGCGGCCAACGAGAGCATAGCTCGAAATCCTCCGACCGCCCAGAGGTCTGCTTTTGGCCGAGTCGCTCTCCTGCGAGCCCTGACGGTGTGCACACGCCATGCAAGCGCTTTAAAAAGACTAATAAAACCCAGATTCATTGCAGCTAGAGGGGGAAAAAATACCGCGGTTTTCCTGTGCATACCTTTTCATGTGCGTTTTTTTTTATGTTTTCGTGGTCTAAATTGTTTCAGCACACATTAATGCTTCCCCCACGTTTTAAAATATCGCCGTACCGTTCGAAAGAGAGGGGCATGTGCGATGAAGGCACGAGGGCCGTCAGACACGACCAGCTGGGCCTCTCCTAAAACGCCAGCTTTCACATTCCACCCAAAACACCGGAAAACATCCACCCATCTCTCCTCCTGTGTCATGCACTTCTTTCCGCCTTTCACTCTTACAAGAAACGCTGCAGTTATTTACCCTTTAACGAAAGGGCGTTCGTTTTGCAATCCGAACTATTAACTGTGTGGACGTTTAGATGGACTATTAAAAAGATTTGAAATGATTTTTACAATTTTAAACGTTTTTAAATGCGAAAAGTACCTTCCTCTCACCAGGCCTACATTTATTTAATACAAATTCGGTAACGAGTAATATAGTGATATTACGAAATGTTTGAGTAATAATAACGCACAACGATACAATTATATTTGCTAATTGTTGAAAACTAATGTTGTCTGTTTTTGCAAATAAAATCTTCACATACGTGCACCATTACTCCAGAATGATCCTTCAGAAATTATAATAATGTGCTGATTTGCTGCTCAAAAAATGTTTCTTATAAATGTTGAACTAGTTCAAATTTTTGCACGGAAATGTTGATATTCAAAGTTTAGGGTGAGTATGAATTACAAAAATACGTATCAGAAAACGATGCATTTAACTGATCAAAAGTTAAATTAAATCAAAAATTATTTGCTGTTCGAGGGACTTTGCTATTTTTACACTTATATTTTAGACAATTTTTTTTTACAAATAACCATTAGTAACAACTGAGCATCAATTTAGCATATTAGAAGGATATTAGAAGACTGAAATAATCCTGAAAATTCTGATTTGATTGACAGGAATAAATTACATTTTACAATAGAAAACAGTTACACATACACATTTGATTAAATGCAAAAGATGGAAAAAAAAACTTAATTTCAAACTTTTAGGCTTCTATAATGTGTTTATGTATTTTTATTCAAGAAGGGACAATGCACATTCATCAGCATTCAAGTAAATGCAAACGACCTTTTGCCTGATGAATCCAAAAAAAAATTGTATTATGTATTTTTATTTATCTTGAAGGACATTTATAATGTATTATATATTTTTATTTATCTTGAAGGACATTTATAATGCATTATGTATTTTTATTTATCTTGAAGGACATTTCGTAATACATTTTAGCCTCTGGAGATTTAATAATATTTGCAGTATGACAAAAAAAATTAAAAATACTGCAAATGTTCACTGTTCAAAACGTCAACATATTTTGGCTCGAAATAAATGCTCCAGTACGAGAAGCAATTACCGCGGAGTCAACACTGTGCAGAGCAACCCAGATGACAAGATAACAAGCGCTCCGGCTGCGCCAAACATTAGTTGTTTCACAGAAAAGCGAGACACGTGCTCCGCCTTGGCTCGCGTCGACGCACTCGAGGATTCTCAGAAACGGATTCCAGTTCGTTGGAAACGAGCAGAGCCGGGAGCGACGACGGGATGCGGGGCGAATGGGAGCTCCCACGTCCGCCGCTGCGGAGGCCCCGCCCCTTTCACCGGAGCCGCGTCGCGACTGGCTGCCCTCCCGTTGCCATGACGAGCGAGTTCACATGAGGTTCTGTGTTCGCCGAGCGCGGGGAGGAGTTGACCTACATTCTGCCGGAGGGCCTAGTAGCCGGCGTTAAATAAAAACATTTAACGCCACGCTCACACAAACGCTTAAGCAGCGATCCAGACGGCTTTTGGAAAGTCTATTCGGGGATTTTCAAGTGGGAGCATTTTTCTAACCGCCGGTTTGAATGAGACGGCGCGCTGCGCGTCTCTCCGAAGGGTCCTTCGAACGTGACCGTTACCGGAAGGCTTTCCGGTCAAAACACCAAACAATCCCATGACGCTTTTCTCTGGAAGCCCGCTCGAGTGTCATTGCATTTTACAAGGTATAGAATGAGGAAGCTGTAAAGCTGCGAGCCGCTCACTCACGTGCGCTCGTGTAAACAAACAGTGTCGCGATACCGTAAAGGGCCGTTTACTGTCTTCCTGTGAAGTCTATAAACGCAGAAATGAGTTCAAAACTACACCGTTTATGATTGCTATTTCCTGAGATCTTAGAGAGTCTGCTTTAAAGAAGCTACACCTTTGCAGGTTTTTTGTTTTGTTTTCTTTGTATATACGCAAACAGTATCGGTGCAAAAAACATCCAAAACACTTCAGGTGCATGTGCTGGAAATAAATTAATCAATGAAAAATAGCCAATACTATATATATATATATATAGAGAGAGAGAGAGAGAGAGAGAGAGAGAATCTTGGCTATATATATATATATATATATATATATATATATATATATATATATATATATATATATATATATATGCATGATTTTTATATTATTATTATTAAAATGCATGATTTAAAAACAAAAAAACATTTACATTGTTAAAGCAGTTGTACTTGACTTTTAAAGAAATACTTTTCTCAGAGATACTATCCAGTTCTTGAGATCATACCTGTGAGAGGAAAGTGACATCATTTCCTGTATCTTAGTTGTGGGAAACAATTTCTGCAATGTAAAGGCAAAGTAGATTTATAGACACTTTTTTTTTGTGTGTGGAAAAAAAGTTACTCTAAACTTTTTAATGTGGTGAGTTAGGAAGATTACTGTTTGGGGCTTTTTTTTTTCCAAAATATGAATGAAATATGACCAAAAGGAGAGTAAAATAAAATGCACCGATTAAATAGTGAACATAAAATATAACCATTTGAAAAAAAGGTGAGAAAATATACCAGAATAACCTGCATATAAAAACATAATTCCTTATAAAGGTTTAGCTTCAGGACCCAGTTTCAAGTTCCCAAGACAGAAATGGTTAAGATAAACATAAAAATGGCCTTTAAAATCTAACAGGTTTTTCTAACAGACCCAGTATTATGCTAAAATAAACATGACATGAGATAAACAAGAAATATTCAAGGATGTTTAAATTAAAAAAATGTAATAATCAAAAACTATTTTATACAAATGATTTTCCTATAGACACTGTAAAGTGTTTCTGACAATAGGTATAAAGCGCTATATATGTATATATATATATATATATATATATATATATATATATATATATATATATATATATATATATATATATATATGTAAGGTAATGCAATATATTTTTGGGTACATAGTTTTGCGCTATAGTGTAAATATTTTCAAACTGAAGCTGTTTCTTTCTATTTTTCTTTTCATTAGGCATCTCTGTCCCGTTCTGTGTAGCACCTGTCGATATCTCCGAGAGTCCCGATGACAGGAATGTCCCTTGACCAGCTGTCGCTCTGTGTTCCTCGTTCACACGGAGAGCCGCCGTTTACAGGTCAGTCTGTGCGTGCCTCTCAAATCTGCAGCGCTACAATGTTAGCCAGACTCGTACGACAGAGTGTCAAGTTGTAAAGAAACGGATAAACACGAGTCATTAAGCTCTCCGTCCGGCATCACGCGCCCCCTGCCTCACATGGGCCGTCTGACCTAAATTCAGGATACAAAATAGGAAAATGAAAACAAAAACAACAGCTGGAGTGATATTTCTACGGTGAAGGCAGACTCACGTGGGCACAGAGCCAGTCAGACCACTGAAGAGCTGATCTCTGCTCCTTTATGAGACAGAATGCATATATAACCGCAGAAAATCACACACTGCGTTACTGAAACCTCTCTTTGTTGTGCAATCCGACCGAGCGGCTCACATCTGATACATAATGACTCAATACAGTAAATAAACCCAGCTATAGAAGCGCACAAGTGCTTGATGGGAATAACAGCCAGGCTTTTTTTTTCCTCGGCCGAGGCATATTTAACGTTAATGTCAAAGCGCACGTGGATTGTGCAATTAAAGACTGACGTGAAAGAAGAAACAAATTACGGGTGATTATTATCAAAATTATTCACAATTATATTTTTCATAATATTTTAGACGGTGATTTAAAATGAGATAAAAACATTTGTAATAGAGAAACAAAAATAAGCATTAAAAATTGAACAGAAATTATTAAAATAAGGCACATGTGAAAATCATGCACTTTAATACTGTTTGGTTCTTCTGTAATAAACAATAACTCATACACATGCTCTTTTATTTATATGCAAATATTATACATATATATATATATATATATATATATATATATAATATATATATATATATATATATATATATATATATATATATATATATATATATATATATATGTATGTATATATATATATATATATATATATATATATATATATATATATATATATGTATTATACTAGTATGCAAAATAAAATAGAAAAAAAGAAAAATAGAAAAAGAACTCAAATGTTTATATTATATTAAATATACTTGATACTAAGAAAGTACTTTTGCTACAACTTTAAACACGTTTGTAACTAACTAAAATGAATGAAGACGTTCTTTTATTCTTTTATTAATATTTTAACTGAATAAACACTTGCACTAATGACCTAACGTCCAGATAAATCTATGCATATGTAAATGTCAGAGTGGCATACATGGCCGCACATCGCAGAGGATTATGGGTCAGCAGGGACACACGGGAAGGTGAAAAACAGAAGGTGGGGAGTGTTTTTGGCTTCAGGAAGGAAATCGAGCAGGAAGAGATATAGTCCATGTTTTTGTTTTGAATTACGTCCAAACACATAAAGCCCTTTCCTCTCTCATATTAACCTCCTCCTCCTCAATCTCATTCTCGCAGACACATTGTCGAATTTCTTCTTTATATTCCCTTTTTATTAACGTACCAATCCTTGCATAATGGAAGAAAGCTTTATTAGTATTTCTAGCCCAGTGTCCAGGCAGAGGCAGATTATTTTGATGACTGATGTCTGCATGAAATGTCTGTATTTAATTACAAATCTGGAACAGGATCAGTTTGCTAGCTTAACCAGTTTCTTTCTCTTTTTTTACCTCACTGAAGCTATAATTAATATTACATAAATCCATCCGCAACATACCGGTTTTTCCCTGTTATAAAACAAAACAACATGCAACAGTTTGTTATCAGAAAAAAGGATGAAGCCCGTGTTTCATGGTTTTAGTAGCCGCACAATAAGTACCAAAAAAAAGTAATCAATAGTTATTTAACATACATTGAACATATACTGAATAATATATTGTGTTTATAATACAATGCATTAAGTAAAAGTAAAAAATGTGACAGTATATCTACTTATGATATTCTTCTCTGGTACACTTCATAATATAGGGATGTACACATTTTATTCATTGCATTCCATTTATTGCATTTATTTTATTGCTTTCAAATGATTAATTGCATCCAAAATAAGTTTTTGTTCATATAATATGTATACTGTGTATATTTATTATGTATTACTATTAATACATACAGTAAATATTTACATGTATTTTTATGTGTACATATGCATATATATATATATATATATATATATATATATATATATATATATATACACACACACAGATAATATTGAGAAAATTTATACTATTTTACTATATATGGAAATGTATGAATATATGCGTTAGATTTAATTTTTCTGTATGTTTTAGGTTTATAATAACATTTTATTATTACTATTTTTTAAATACTTTTAGTAGATGCATGTAAACATCAACAGATAAAACTGGGTCATAAGAACCAAACAAACCTTGACACCTTTGCTCTCTGTGACACACATTCAAGGCATATCCTGCACTTCTGATTAAAGATAAATGATTAATCATCATCATTTATTAGTGACAGGGATTATAAAATACGATTTTGGTCATGGCGTGTGGAGTAAAACCGCCAGGTCAACGGTCAGGCAGGTGAGGTGTGTGTGTTCATGAAGACTCGTGTGTGTGTGTGTGTGTGTGTGTGTGTGTGTGTGTGTGTGTGTGTGTGTGTGGGCGGAGGACACACCGCAGCCGAAACCCTTTTGTTTTCTGCATTTTGTTCTAGTTACATAACTACATTTTGTCCTAGTTACTCTGAAGGGGTTTGAAAACATATTGACCCAGAACATAAAGTACTAAAGTACAATATTAAGTATAATATTTGCATAAGTATAATATTTGGTGTAAAATATATTCCAGGAGTCTTTGTTTCGTTTACGACTTTGCAAAATAAACGGATGCATTGATATAGCAGGTGAACACCATGGATGTGCATCAATGTAAATATGGATATTAACACCAATATGATAATCATTTCCAGTTTATCCGTACCATTATATATGTCAAAATACCATAATAAATTATTAAATGTATTTGCAGAGTGGAGAAAGTTACCATGCATTGTGCTAAAATCTTGACATTTTCACATGTAAATAAGTTAAATGCAAACAGTTAAACCTATAACATTATAAGGAAGAAACATTTACATGTGTGCATTTGACAGATGTCTTTATCCAGAGTGACTTCAAGGTGCAGGTCTTATTTGTTCTTACTTTTCATTGAAGCACTGACTTGTGTGTCCTAGCACAGCGCTCTTGAGTGACTGTATATTGAAATATGCATTGTTGTTATGATTAAATATATAAATGAGTCTAACTTATTCACTTCTAAATGATATTCAGAAATGATTTCAGAAATGATTTAATGGCAAGTACACTGTAAAAAAAAAAAAAAAGGAAACGTTTTTTTAATGCTATTTCAGTGTATCGAATTCAGACATATTATTCATTGTTTCCATTTATTGACATGCATGTTAGTGCTGTCAAATGAATAATCGCGATTAATTGCATCCAAAATATAAATTATATAAAAACTGCAATGTATTAATGCAACACATACAGTATATCTTTAGAAAATATTTAAGTGTGTGTGTGTATGTATATATATATATATATATATATATATATATATATATATATACATAATATATTTTCATGAATTATGTGAACAAAATAATACTATGGATGTGATTGAGATGAATCGTTTGACAGCACTAATTTGTATGATTATGAAAGAGTGAAATGTTTTTTTTTCAGTTGACACGCTGAATTAAGTGACATTTTGAAGTAGAAAAACGTTTCGTTTTATTATAGTTAGACTTACTAGCAAAAACTGTATTTGCTAGTAAATCAAGCTTTAATAAAAATTGGGTTTTTAGTTACAACTTACAAACACGAACTTACAGTGTTGAAAGAGTTGAAAAAATGCAACTAAATAGGTACGCAGGGTTTTTTTAAAAAATGTTAAATGGTAGGTTCAGAAGAGAAAGCGTTCTGTGTAAATGTGCACCTTTTTGTTAATAATAATAAAAAAAGCTTTTATTTAAATGTTGTGTTGCGTTGACTGTGATTGCAGAGGACAGGTGGTGTTTCTTCCTCGTGTGAAGGAAAGTCTGCAGTGGGCCAAACTCCAAATACACAATATTTCCGTTGTGCAATGGCACAAACACATGCAGCAGTGGCCTGATCTGTTGACCCAGCGCTCTCGGCAGTCCCAAATAAGCCCAGGTAACCTGAGAAGCCTGTTTTGCCTGAGCTTTCCTCTACAGGACAGGCCTCTCGCTCTCTCTTTTCTGTTTTTCTCCCAATACTTTCACTTCTATGTCTATCCCCATCTCTCTCTCTCTCTCTCTCTCTCTCTCCTCCTCCTCCTTCACACTGACCTACTTTTCAACTGACCTGTTTATGCGAGCCTCCATGCTCTCCAGTCACAAAGGGGACAAAGAGGAAGCCGAATCTAAAGGACTGTGCCGCTGTTGTTTGGGGATCATTAGCTCGAGCGCTGTCCCATCTTTCCTCCAACGCCGAAGCAGCCATTGCGCTGGCGTTTCAAAGCTCGCAAAACAGGTTACGACACCGGCTTCAAAATAGAAGTGATTATTAATAGTGTTCATGTAGTTACGAGGCTGCTGGCGTTGGTTGCGTTGGCCTATTTCACGCAGCACACTTTAGTGGCACGTATTTCTTTCATTGTCAGTATTAACCAGTTGGGTTAATATGGGTCAGTAAATTGGGTTAATAGTTATCATCAATATTTACGAATATTTATTGACACGATTCACTGCTATATAAGCTTTTATGAAGCAACAAATTATTTACTCGTGTTTTGAAAATAGTTTTATGGCTACAGTACAAGCACGGCGCGCTCGGGGCATCGACAGCATTGGTTTCTTTATATAAAGGTTAAATGAAATATATTTGTCACAAAATTATATTTAGCATTCATGCAATATATATATTGTATTATGGGTTATAAAAAAAACTAATTGAAGCATTGACCATAATTGAAGCATTAAACTATTTTCAAAACACAAGCAAATTTGTTGCTTCATGAAATCTTATATAGCAGTGAATCATGTCAATAAATATTAATAAATATTGCTGATAACTATTGATTCAATGTTTTGACCCATATATGTGTGTGTGTGTGTGTGTGTGTATATATATATATATATATATATATATATATATATATATATATATATAAATACTGTATATATAAATATATATTTGTTACAAAATACAGTAGTAAACACTTAAAGCCGTCAAAGTTTCAAAGTTGCCCTAAAACCAAAAAGCTGTCTTGTCTTAGGTTTTCTAATCCTCTTCAAATGTCGAGTGCTGAACTTTTTATTCATCTACAAATAAAAATATTAAAATAAATGTTTTTTGAGCAGCAAATGATGTGCAGTGATGCTGAAAATACAGCTTTACATCACAAGAATACATTTTGAAACATTTTTCAAACAGAAACGCTTACTTTTAAAAAGTAATAATATTTCACAATACAAACTCAACCTTGGCGAGCAGAAAAGGCTTTGCACAAAACAACGCAGTTCTACAGTCTTGCTGTTCTTGTTGGCTATAGACCGAGCATTGAATCCCTACAGACTGCTCTATAGACAGAGTGCTCTAGTTCTGTTGTGTTTGTAGTGTCGACCAGGTCAGGGTGTTTCCGATCAGACGGTCTGGTGTCTCAGGAGAGATCTAAATCCCCTCGTCCCAATCTGCCAGACTCATTTTGAATAGACTCTTATGTCAGCTCTGTGTTTGGGACCTGTCTGTCTGTTTCTGTGTCCTCACACACAGATTGTGTAACATCCTCCTTGTTGAAATGTAATCAGAACAAGGGCTTCGGTTTTTATTGAAGGACAATGGATTCAAGTTGACGTGACCTTTTCAGAACGATACCTGTATAGTCATTTCATTCAGCTAAACTAAACTAGAACTCAACAGTAGGATTTTTTCAGTTTAGTTCTATAGATAGATGCATGTTCAGCCTGATATTTAGACAGATCGTACAAGTTAGCCACCTCGCAAAATATGTGTGGATGTGTTGAGAGATCATACGTATGTATGCACACGCATGAAATATTAATAGATTAAGAAAGAAATTATCGGAAAATATATTTAACACATTTAATAGGTGAATATATTTGAGCATTTTTGTAGATTTGTATGTATGTATCACATAAAACCACACGTTTACATTTTTTTTTGGTAAGTGTTCGTTTAACAAACATAAAAGACACCTAAAATTATTTCACATGTACCTCGGGCTTTACCCTTAAACCCTTTGGAACCTGAAAATGAGTTCAAATTGCTCTCGAGTTCTGCGTGAAAGTGGGGAAAGTTTGTTCTTGGGATGTCTAGGCTCAGCGTAGATTTGGCTGTGGCCTACTTTTGTGTCATTAAAACTAAAAACACTGGAAAGATCTGCTGACCTGTGCATGTCCTCATCAGCAGGACAGGCCGTTCCGTACCGGCATGCCTCCTCAATTAGAACATGAAGGAACTATAGAAATAAGGGCTTCATTTGTATTCTCTGCTGGTAGATACAATCACAAAGAAAAAGGCACAGATTGTATCCTGTTCGACTGCATAGTTTGTGTTTGTTTATGCAGCAGTATTCTCAATACGCACATTGTGTACCGCATATCATGTTACATTATGAGTGAGTGTTAGTGTGTAACTTGTACATATCAGTTCACTCAGTGCGATTGTGCGGCAATGTTTAAGCAGCACACTGAGTAACTAGGTCAGTGTTACGTAAGTAAAGTAAGCCTGTGGTAAAGCTAGACTGATGTGTGTCAGTGTGTCAGTATCTCATGATAGGCCAAACCGAGGTGTTCGACACTTCTGCCCTTTCGCAATGTTAAACCAGATTAAAACAGACCATGGTAGGCTGTTTATTATTGCCTTTGTTCTCTAATCCCTTTCAGCTTGAGCGAAGTTCTTTTTAGGCGGCAGTCAAAACTTCTTCATACATGCTTAAAGATTTATAATTATATCACCTGATGCCAATAAACTTGATTGAATAAAGCTATGAAATCTAATTGCATAACTGCAGCGTATAATTGCGTAGGTGGATAAATTATAAAAAAAAGGACGGAGACATGAATAATGCAACAACTTTTTTTAATTTTTTTGTAGAATTTTTGAAATGCACCCAACCCTAGCACTGAATATTAGTTTTTTTTTTTTGTTTTTACAATATGCATCTATTTCGAAACAGAGCAAAATAACAGCAGTGCCACGGTTTACTCAATAACACCAAACAAGCCTTGCTTTTTTTTTTTTCTTTTTCCATGTTCGTTTTGATAAAACCATACGAAAATAAAAACATCAAACATCACTCAGTTTTGAAACACATTGAGAGGACGAAGGGGGAAAGGTGACATTGTGGTGAGCAATTACGAAATCACAGTAAACAGGAAGTAAAGACGAGGCTAGTGATAAACAGGACAACACTTGGCCCCCAAAACAGTTCATTTAAAAAGCACAATACAGTGTTGTGAGTAAAAATATTTTACATTTATACACAAGTGCCATAAGTTAACGCAGACTTTTATTTCAGGAAAAATACAAAAGGCTGGTTGCGACTAAATTGAGCTACACCTGAAAAATTTACAAGCAAAAAACCTCTCAACTTTAATTTAACCAAATTTTTGCAGGGGAACATTTGCAGGATAGCGGCTGACTAGCGAGGAGTCAGCCAACCAGTTAAGAAAAAAAAAACTGCAGTATCAGCTAGCTGAATCGCTTAACTAGGGGCCTCAAGGGCAAACGGTCAAAGACACTATGCTAGTAATCATCCATTTATACTGATGTAAGCAGGGTGGAGCTTTCCTGTAAACCCCATGCTAATAAGAGCAAAACATTTCTTTCACATTTATAACCAGAGAGAGAGAGAGAAAGTCATTTTGCATTAAGCCTTTAGTCAGTTCTCTCACAGGTTATGAAGCAAATCAATGTTTTTACATCAGTTTGGTGTACAAGCAAAACTATAAACATGGAGGAGGCTACATGAAAGGGAAACTAGATATGTACTTTTGGGATAGTTTTAAGGTTTTAAGCATTATCTGAAAGGTTTTTTTTTAACGTTTAATGCTAAGTAATGTTTCAAGACCAGACAAGGAGTTATAACTGCAATGAAAACACATTTTAGTATCTATGACATGAAGCTTACATCAACCTGCTAATGTATCTGTAAAGGCTTTGGGGCATTTTGTAATTTTCCTATAAAAGGAGAGTTTCTAAAAAAAATATTTAATTGCAAATTGTTAAAGTAAAAAAGGAGTTTATATTAAGTGGCATCTCACACAGCAAACACACTGATATTTTACAGTATTTTTGACAAGGACAAATTCATTAGTCACTGAACTCACTATTTTTTTCCATGTAATCTTTTTGTTTTCTTCTTAAAATATATTCATATATAATATTTATATCACATTTTATACATACAAACCAAGTGCCTGATCAAGGAGGAGTGGTAGCTAGGCTGTTTAATGTGGGAAAAGTGATGGGGAGCACTAGTTAGAGAGTTAGCAGACAGAGGTAGGGAGCAAAGAGAGGTATGAACTTAAAGCCATGTTTCTTTGGTCAAGGGAAAATTTCCCTGAATCTTCTGGCGTTTGGTATGTTTTAAAATGGTACACCACCACCTGCAGAGATCCTGTTGTTAAGGTGTGGTCAAAAACTAAGAAAGGGGCACTTGAAGTTGCCTATTTACAAATATGAATTTGTTACAATATGGTAGATATTGCTTTTGAATTGAATGACACACTTTGACATCTTGCTTCAGCATGGGAACTACAGATAAGCACGATCAATAGCATGTCATCCTGTTTCATTCTGTTATAAATGTGCTGCTGTAACCTTAAGAGGAGGTCAATCAAACAAACAAACCAAACCAACAAAAGCTAAATATGTACATTATTTCACAATTCAGCAGCCCTGATGTCAACTTCTCTTATCCATAGGCATTCGAACAGGGAATGGGGTGAAGGGTACAAGATCAAGGTAGGACCTCAAGATGGGTTATAAAAAAAGTCTCTAGGGGCTTTACATCAAGACCCAAGTGAGTCCCACAGTCTCCCATTCAGTCATGTCTCTTGTTACGACCGTTACGCGTACTGGATTCCTTCTTCCCACATTCGATGCTTCCAGCCGAGGTGTCTTGCTTGCAAAACCCTGGACTCGACTGGCCGCCAGATTGAGACAAGGCCAGGTAAGGGTGCTGAGGTAATGGCTGGAAGTTAGCAGGTGGCGTCGTTGGTGAGTCTTGAGACGATGCTCTCCCGTCGCTCTGAGCTCTGTGTTTGAGTCTCAATTTGTGGGGCAGGGCAGTGCCTTTGATTTCCACTTGGCCATCTTTGCATTGGCTTGGTGAAAAGGAGCTCTGGGTCATGAATATGTGAGGGTGGTAGCTGCCTGTGTCGGAGCAAGAAGAAGAGGGAGACTCGTCATCGGTGGAGCCCTCTTTATCCGAGCTGCGGGGATCCCCGTCACTTGAGGAAGTGTCCTTTCCTGAGTGACCCTCGTAGTACTCCTCTCGTCTCAAGCCTCCTTCGTAGGTCAGCACTGGTGGCTCGTCATTCTCTAAGGTTCCATTAGAACACTGGTACATCTGGGCTTCATCTCCTTCCTCTGGTCTCATTAGAAGATCTGGGGCAGCAGCATCAACCCTGGGGGTCTGTCTTTGAGCAATGTAAGCTTGCCTTTCAGCTGCTTCCCCATCTTGGTACTCATAAGGAGGAGAGTCCACAGTCTTTCTCTCTAGCTGTTTGGACACCTCTGCCAAGCTTCTGGGACTCCCGGTTGGTCCCTCAGTAGGTTGTGTGGGGTTCTGCTGTTCCCTAGGTATCATTTCCTGAGTTTCCACAGGATACGAGGCACTGCTTGAACGGTATAGGATAACACTTCTTTGAGCAGACTGTGGAGCGACTGGACTTGCAATGGTCTCTTGGCGTCTTTGCTTCTGTTGGCTGGATGAATAACCTGGCTCAAAAGCGTGCTGGTGAAGTACTGCTGGCAATCTAGAGTGAATGTTTAGCATGATCTGTGTGGTAGTGCTGTTGACAATGTCCATTTCGAGACCCATCCCCTCCTGCTTGATGTCATACACAAGTGGCTCTGGGCTGTCCCGAGAGGAGCCATCAGACATATCTGAGAGAGAACCCCGTGGGGAGTACTTTGCCATTTTCACATGGCTGTCCCCTCGGACAGACTGCTCTGTTTCAGAAGAATCAGAGTTTATCATCATCTGAGAAACACTTGAGTAACCATTAGGGTAGAAATGACTTGTAGAAGAGGAACATGAGGAGTTTCCTCCTGGACTCCTATTCACTGCTCCACCAATCTGCTGACTCTTCTCCATGTAGGAGGCTGTACTGATCATACCAAACCTGAGCTTAAGTTGTAAAAGCTCAGTTTTCAGACGTACATTCTCATCGTTCAGCGCCATAACTCTGTTCTCTAGGATCATGTCATTATAGCGCCGTTTCTCCCGAGAACGCTTGGCTGCCTCATTGTTCTTGCGTCGCTTTTCCCAGTAGGATGCATCCTTATTCTCATCTGAGATAAACTCACGTTTGCGTCGACAGCTCATGTTTGGCTTTGGCTTGAGAAGGCGGCTCTGGCGATTGTTGCTCTGAGGTGAATGGAGAAGATCACTGTAGTCCACAAAACTTTCTGCGTTCTTTAGGGGTTTGTCTGCACTGGAATTTGTTGGAATTTGTAAGCTCAAACTTTCCATTGTTCCTCAGTGGGAGCCAGTTTGAGACCTTGGCTTCACCACTGATAATGGAAATAAATGAAGAAACAGGGATGGGGTAAAGGGGAGAAAGTTGTCTACGGAATTCCTGTTGGACAGTGGACTGGAGAATCTTCAACTAAGTAGCTGGATAATCAAAGACTTTTTGAGGTATTTTAGTTTCTGGAAAACTGAACCTCATTGATTTTGTTGATGTGAAACTCACTGATCAAGTGTCAAGGTTGGCTAAGAAGAGCAAGAACAGGTGCACCTCCTTGTGGGTCTCCTGCATTTAACAAACCCTGAAGAATTCCTTGGTGAATGAACTCTTCTGGCTGTTTTGCACACAACCTCTGTTAAAGCCAAACCAGACAACGAAAAAGGGGCAATAAAATCCTGAAGTCCAGGAAATGCGACCGAAATTGCTTAAAGAATTCTGACCCCCTTTTCTTTGTTTTTACTTTTATTCCTTTATGTAACGGCTCTATCAAGCCGACAGAGATGTGTCCCAGTGCCTTGGGCGTGTTGGAGGATATAGGTCACTCGGTCTGTCCCAGCTTGTCAGCCTCTTGGGGAGGGGTGCTGCTGCTCCCAAAGCCTCCAGCTGGCTGTTCGATGAAAGGCTGCAAACATAAAAGAGAAAAGAAAGACAGATTTGTTAATCCTCGAAAGCTAAAGCAATTCACAGTTTGCCTTTAGGCACTTCAAAGAAATCTTTTAATTTGTTGTGCTTTTTCATTTTTAATGAAACCCTCCATGCTTCTCTGCGTGGCTGGGTAATCAGAAGATTTAGAAGTGGAATGTTCAGCAGTCTTTGTCATATCCTCTTGCTTCATCTACTCAACCCTGACAACCACAGAATGTTTTCTGTTACCATGCAACCACCGTCTGACCTTCTAACCCTACTATTGATTTGTCTGTCTGCGACCCTTGACCTTTACTCTCTGGCTAGACACTGGACTCTTATGATGCAGGGAGAAAGAGCGGTTAGGAACGCTATCAGTGATTACTTAAGCTTTTGTCACCTATAGCTAAACACAAATGACCTAAAATTAGTTTCCTTGTTCTGACACAAGTTAAACATCACCCTTTGTACAGAATTCCATCAAAGACTGTTCTGTAAACATGACTACACATATGGTAAACATTAGGAATGAACACATGATTTGTTTTAACATTTTGAAACCTTATCCTGTATTACATCATCTTCTCTGAAGGAACCAGTGCCAGAGGTTTTTACTTTTGAAACATTAACATCAAATGTTACAACACATCTCCCCTTGGCTGCACAGTCCAAAAGCCCTGGTGCCCCAATATGCGATGGGGCCCAGGAACTGAATTCAAAAACATTAACACTTCATTTTTTAATGACTACTCACTAAATGACTTTCAAGGAGAACTTTCGAAAGAAGCGCACTTTAGATGAAAAACGAGGAGAAGCCAAGAAAACCTCATAACAATAATTACTATAATGGCAGATAAACCGAGGTCAGGCAAAAGGCAAGCCAGGTTTTATGATCTGCGGATTGAGAGCTCTGCAATATAGGTCAGGCATATCTGGAAAAAGGGGAGAAGGGGAACATTCCATCAACATGAGTTCAGATCCAGGGGTGGTAACTGTTTCAGCCATGTTTCAGCCATATTAAAATGAGCACTAATGGAAAAGCAGAGTCGCCAGTGATGATTAACTCAGCAGCCAGTGGGCAATTCCACATTGCTGTGATCCGATCATGACCTAAACTGAACACCAACTCCCTACTTCAATGTCGCGATGTTGTTCGGGTGCCTGATTTCCTACAAACTTGACTAAAATATGTCTAGCCTTAATCCATAAATCTACTTTAATACCCTCTAATCTTTCTTATATTTGTTCTCTAACAATAAAATAGCAAATATAAAATGTTCAATCACATTCTTTTAGTTTACACTGAGAGTAAAAGCTTCGCTACATTTATTAGGAGAAGCAATAATAAAAGAGACTCTTGAAGACTGTACTTGCTCATCTACAACAGCACCATGACTATGCATTAAATACGATGTCTGCATCAGAAATTAGGCAGATGAACACAGTATAATCCCATGATCTGGCTGCCCTTTTTATGGGTTATGTTCTCCTCATCCCAGACATCTGAGGCAACATTACGTAACTACAGACAGCTTAAGCTTCTTTTGATGGCTTCAATCAACACTTTCTGGTTTAGTCTGGTAATGCACATGGCCAAGACTGAAATATCCTTCCTTAACTAGTTGATGCTCTAAATAGAAGAAGTACAATTTTTTCTTAAATTTAAATAATGTAAAACTGTTAGTTTCATGAACTAATAGACATTTAAGTGAGGCACGAAAAAGAGTCTCCCTGAATGACCCACTGACCTAGAAACTGGGCAGCTAGCAAGGAAAAAAAAAAACTTTTTTTCTCTTGTGCTCAAATATAGGTCAGGAGTGAAACAGGCATCACGAGAGAGAGATAGAGGCAGAAAGGGCAAGGGAATTAAAGTGTTTGCTAAAAATAGAGAGGTGAGAGATAGATTGAGGATGAACGGAATGAAGAAGGGTAAAAAAAAGAAAAGAAAAAGAAAATGCAGGGAAAAGATTTTGCAGACAATTTGCTAAATGCCAGCTACACAACTTGCTTTCCAAGAAAACAAAAAAGGAATTATCTGAGAGGACTGAATTTGTGAGAAATTAGTTTAGGGATTTCATCAAAAATCATCTGCTAAATCAAACCGAATTAAACACGGAATAAATTGACTAAATCAATCAGATGTTTTTCTCAATTAATCATATCAGATTATTCGCTTCAAATGAGTAGTGCACCTTTTCACCTACTTTGTGAAATTTAAAAAAAACGCAATAAAATTATTATTAAATGTAAATGCAGTGTCTCTTTCTTTTAATCTCTTCCTTTAATAATGGATGGAAGGGGAAAAGTGTAGTAATAAAAATAGTGGGTGAGTTATTTAGCCCGTCAACCACACCCATGAGTTATTAAAGATGCATTTATCTACTCGCATTAGTAACTAATTATCAAATCTTAAACAGGGAGACACCAAAAGCCAAACCATCCTAAGGAATCTGACATGGCACACCTGTGTCTGTTATTCAAAACTGCTATTGATTACCATGTGGCACATGGATTAAAGACATAATTCCTTATAATTGATTTCACTGGATGACCTGAAATTAGCAAAGCTTAAAACAGTTACAAGACAATAAACCCCAATCTGCCCTACATGTAGGCTAGTATATGGGTTATATTTGTGCATGTGAGCTTTCATCAGGGAAGAAATAGCACGTCTGTCCCACTGTAGCCTTTACTTGGGCGAGGCCTGGAAACTATAATTCAGCTCAAATGTTTCATGTGTTGCTTTACAGCCGTTTTGGTAATGGAAATAATGGGAGAAGGCGGGGGTGCCGGATTTCATTGTGGCCATGTAATTGACCCTGGGGCAGAATGTAATATTCGGCACGTGGGTTAGGAGCCCTTTTTTTTTTTTCCTCCCGTGGATTCCACGCCTGGGTTTATCTCCTCCAGTAGGAGGAGGGCAGGCCTTGGACAAGCAGGAGGAGTTCCAGGCCAACTCTTTCTATAAACACGCTCATATCATCCTCTATTGAAAAAAAATAAATGCTTTGACCAAGTCCATGTGTTTCGCCAGTCACATGTGCTCTCCTGCCCCACAAAACTAAAGGGTAATTTGCCTCTCCCTGTTAGCCACATCGACACAATAACGACACGTCTCCTCCCTATCTTCCTTTCTCTTTCACTATGAGAAATCTTAAGAAATCCACCGAGTGAATGAAGGTTTATTGCTTAAAAAGCACAATGAACTCAACACAAACCAACAATGACATTGCACTTCACAAACGTGTTTTTGTTATCTATTAACAATCTGAAAGATTCATCTCCACAATTTAACACCGCTAATGTGTTTTTGTTTGTTTTTTTGCATTATTGCATATGCAGGTCCCAATTTGCAAGATTTTGCCGTAAACTGGCACAATCTTTGTTCTTTGTTATGGCAGACGGGGAGGGTGCGTTTTCTACAGGTTTATGACCTACATTCTGAGCTGGCACACAAAGCAGGTCGTCTGATGCCCCCTGATGCCTTAAAGACCCTGCATATTTTTATTTTCTTATTTGCGACTTCTCGTTTCCCACCGTTATGTAACTCTTAACACAGACAGACTGCATAACGCCGAAAGTAAACGGCAAGTTGTCGAGTAAATTTCATAAGGCAGTTTTTAGGCTCATATAATGCACGCATTCTTGACTTATTTCTGTGGAATGTTACAGGGCATATTTGATTACTGCATAAACCAGTACACACCGATGAACTTAAAACGTGTCATTGAAAATCTTATGAATTAAAACAAATTTGTACTATTTTTGGCACACTGCTGTGCCATAAGGGAAGAAAAACCCTCATTTAAAAACACAACGATCACACATTTAAATGACACTGTATAAACACTATATCAAAGATGAGGAGCTCATTAAATCAGTTTACAACCATCTGTCGGGAAGCTCAGGAGAATAACAACGCAAAGTTCATTGACATCTATAATCATAAATAGCACGCGCATCCTAGAGATCTGACCCCCATAATAAGGTTTGGACACTTACTACAGCAATAACTAAATAGTAAATAGTCGCAACAGTTTCGACTAAGTATTTACGTTTCTGGAGACATACTTAAAATAGCGAGATTTCTGGCAGAAAATATACACCTCTAAATATTACTAGATAATGCACAAAGATGACATACTGATGGATATCGATAACGTACACGAGTTTTTGCGATTGCATTTTACATGCGATTTGAGTCGCATTTGATCGTCAGTGGGTATTTGCTCGCGTCTGCACGCCAGGAAAGAGTTAACGGTTCTGAGTCGTCTAACGTAAACACCCGCGTTAACCTTTACCGAGCACGGTTACACGTGACAGCGAGAAGTGTGTCCGGGAGTTTTTTCCTCCCAAAGCGGCGCATTAACTTCCTAACCCCAATTGGATTTCACACTTTGTGAAAACTTCAATTCAAACGTCGCTGACAAATATTTATCAGTAACCACATACCAGGACACTTCTAGCGATATAATGCGACACTCTAACGTTTCAATCCAAACGATAACCGTTACGCCCGACTGAACTTTGTAACTCCGTAACTCCGATTCGTGTATTAACGTGCTGGTGTTCAAATGGCGTGATATTATATCATTACTAAATAAGCAAATCGGATATGCGTGCAGAAAAAAAATGGTGCGCGGTGAATTAACGTGTATGGAAATATATGTATAAAAAAATACTGATCAAGTGCTAAATGTCCTGTCAACAGTCGCGAGGGGTCCTGGCCTCGCCTTAACGTTGCGAACATGCACGTTGAGCAACATCCGAATCTGTAACGAGCATGCGTAAACGCGCAAAAATACACTAAACCCTGTAGCTGTTGCATTTCAAGTATCACAGCCACTCGGAACAATTGCAGTCACCCAGTTTTAACAACCGCGTAAAATTTGCGCAAGATCACGCCAATGCGGTTGTAAAGCGTGCGATGTCCGCGCGCTCAAAAGTAGTAAGCAATTAAGCAGACGTACCGTTTGTGGCTTTTGTGCTCGTATCCAAAATATATCTTTTTTTTGTCGCCCGTTGACTATTATTAGTCTCTTCGCGTCAGCCTCGGTGACTTGAATAAAAGGCGAAGTGGTGCACGCTGCACGCCGCGTCCGGTGCGCATGGATTCCGCAGCCCGTGTGTTTTTGCCCTGGTTCCTTGTGTTGTGTTGGCGAGGCGCTCCAGTATCCTGCCGCTAGCTGCTTCTGTTTAGAAATGTATGTTAGTAGGTCAGTGGTTGCATAACAGGACGCTTCGGGTGCCTCGTCACGTTTTGTTTCTCTCTTTTGCCCCCACCTACCTCCAGCCCTCCTCCCATCCGCAAGCCTGTGGCGGCGCGAGCGCATAATAACTGGGAGGGATCAGGCAGGCGGCCAGACCTACTCTCAGATATGTAGGACGGTCATATCCATAATCAGGCTGACATGCCGAAAACATGTAGATATTAAGGTTATATGCGACGTGACCTCTTATGATAGATCTGTGAAAATGTATTTGGTTATTGCACTGTACACTTTCATTCACAGTTTTTTTTTATTGCGGTTTTAGATGTTTTCAAAAGCGGTTAGCTACTAAATAAGTGCAAGCAGAAACAAGTGCCTTGTGAAGGCATTGACCCAATTTAAAGCAGTTGTTTTGCCGGCTGATTTTTGTTTGGCCTAATGTTTTTTTGTTTGGCCTCCTTATTAAGGAGTCATATTTCACCTCCATTTTAAACAAAGAAAAAAAAAGTGTGCTGTCAAACAATCATGATTAATTGCTTCCAATATATATTTTTTTCACATAATGTGTATACTGTGAATATCTATTATATGTGCACACATGCATATATTTAAGAAATGTTGTTTATATATATATATATATATATATATATATATATATATATATATATATATATATATATATATATATATATATATATACACACATACACACAAATTAACTTTTTTTATGCAATTAATTGCTATTAATCATTTGACAGCACTAAAAAATAAATAAAATAAAATCCATGTAGAAGAGCATTAGGATATTTTGAGTCACTATTTTCAGACAATAAAGCACAATTTCCACCTGCAGGTTATTTCCCAGAATTAGCATAACGCATCTTAACGTTTTACTTTTGCATTGATGATATTTTTATTATTTTATTATGTTTAGCAAACATTTTTTTTTATTTTATTTCATTTTTTACGTTTTTAAAACAAAAGGAAAAAAAAACCCTGTAAAACAATTTTCTATGGATATTTTGCAGCATTATGATAATAAGAATGTAATAATAACAATACTACTGCCACTACAAATAATAATAATAATTATTATTATTATTATTTCAATATAATATTAATTATTTTCTTAATGGTCCTAAAACTGTATTTTTATAATACATACATTTTATTTATTTATTTAGTGTTTTGTTTTGTAATATGCAATGGGCACTTTGACAGCTTTTGTAAGAATCACCCCCCCATCTGCTGATCCTAATATAAAAAAGGGACCGGCAAGCAATGGGTTTCCTAATTCCAAAGCCACCTCGAATGTTTTTAATAGATAAATAAAAAGAAAACAACATGTCTCCCTTTCCTTACAGACTGAAGTCACAGACACAATAGCATTGTGAAGATGACCTTGAACTTTGATGTGCCCCGCTGTCCCCTCCCCCTTTCTCCTTCCCGCCTTCAACCCCCCCAATCCCACCGCGCCCAGCATCGTCTGGAAGAGGTTTCCATGGCAACCGTCGCGCTACCCGCCTTACGTCAGGCCCAGCCTCCGTTTGAATGCGCGAGTGACGGAGATCAGCCAGTCAGGGGTCAGTGGACCAGTGGAGCAGGGATGTCAGGGACGGAAATTACCCGGGAATCGTGAATGTGCGGAAGTGACGGAGCTTGCGCGTAAACACCGAGGCTCAGGAAAAAAGCTCAGCGTCTTGTTTTAAAGTTTAGCTCTTTAAATAGACTCTCGCATCTATTTATATGCCCTTGCGTCACCAGAAAGGTCTCGGCGGAGCTCAGTTCTCGGGGGACCGAGGTAGCCTATATTTGGTGTCAGGTGTTTATTCTTAGCCTAAATGAAGTACGGGGAAATGTGTCAAGGTGAACATCAGGTGGTTTTGTCTTCGTGTGTCGTTTAATTCAGTTTATTCTATTAAGGAATGCGTATAATCCGAATGGAAATGCGAAATGATTTGCTGACCTCTTGTGGATTGTGATAGTGTTGCAAGAACAAATGTGGTTTATTTAAGGAGTTACGGGGTCTATAAAATATATACTGTGTATTGAAATCATTATGGATTATATCAATAAGATTGAATAACTTTTAAGGGAGGAATTGGCTCTTTTATTGTGCACTGTATTCAACTTCGAGTGCATTTTATAAGAAGTTTGTATTTCAAAATTTCACTCTAATTGGGTGTTACTTGCTCATTTTTTTAATGAAAACTGGTTTTACGTCAAATCTGCTTACGTTTTACAGCAACAGTCTTTCAAGATATATCTGAAGAACAGCCCACAACTGGATTGGATTAGGAACTTTGGTTGCGGTTTCTAATTACAAACCCGCTTTCTCATGAACGTATGAGTTGGCATACTGAGACATCTACAATGTCATTGCCCCCAGGGCTTTGAATATATCTGTTAAAACCTCATGTATACCGAGTAGAGGAGATAGTCCATTAGTGCATGTCAACACTGTCCTGGGTCATTCTGGGAATCCAGAGATGGTTCTCACATGTTAAAGCAAGAGAATGTGTTTCAAAAAACATTGCGAAACCACCGCTGGCTGTCCCTCGAGTCGATTCAGCACACTTTGAATAATATAATTCTATACTATAACGCAGCTATAAAAATTCGGCTGCTCGAATGACATTTTAGTTGAATGATAAAAGGCAAACGAACAGGTCAAATATTTATTCACACAAACATAATAATGTATGCTTACTGTACAAATACACAAGAACTCACAAGACAACAGAACATTTCACCATCAAAATGCAAGTAACAGTGTAATTCAATTTAACCCTTGTCTGGACAACGGCAATGATCTGTATGAAAAGAAAAATATATATATATATGATGCAGTCTTTCAGTGCTGAGTTGCTACTGGTTCATGACAATAATCAAGAATTAATTCCATCATTTCCCCCTTCCTGTTCGGCTTTAATCAGGATATATGTTGCAAAAAGCAATGCACTGTTTCATAAATCTGTCAGAGCGCAGGAGGAATATTACAGTGTGGAGACTTTCAGGCTCACCGCGCATCTCCTCTCACTTCCTGACGAGTGTTTAAGTAGTGTTGGCACGTATTAGAGGAATGGCTTTTTACGACGGAGGATGTTAAGCTTCGTTTTGCATTTACAGTGACAGACAGGTCTGTGTGTGCGGATACTGTTTCGCGGGAGCCTGAGGCGTTTTTTGGTTTTGAGTAAGATCACAGTGTTTGAGGCAAAAAGGAGCAACTGAACGAATTGAGGTGAGGCGTTGTAGCCGACGAGTCCCGATGCCGCCGAAATGCTCTTGCGCGTTCCTGAATGTAAGTCAAAGGAAGGGGGTTAAAAAAATGTTTTAAAAAAAGCAATTATCCACCTTATTTGTAACGCGGGACATGGCAGTTCGTAACTTAAATGCGCAAGGCTTCCGGTGTCATTTGCTTCCAGTTATTTTGGCTGAACCAAAACAGTCCGTCATGCTTCTTGATATTGCCAGGTAATTAATAACTCTTACATTTGCAGGCAACGTATTAGCGTTCACTGCTTTTTATTCAAATTTTATTATTCTCGAAATGAGCTGAAAATCTCGCACGTTCAAGGAAAACAGCTCACGTTGCAAAACAAGGTGGATATGCGAGTCCCGTTTGGTTACGACCGAGTGTGAAGAGGTAGTGATGCACGTGCTGCCTTCTTTCCATTCGCGATCGACGGATGTTCACGGCTGTGAGCGTTCGCAGTGCTCAATTCGTTTTGGTGAGCAACTGCTCGGAGAAGAGCTTCTTGAGCTGGGCCACTTCCTCGCTGAGAGAGCTGAGCTGAGACTTGAGCATGCTGTTCTCGGCTTGGTACTGAGATTCGTTTGGGTTCGCGGTGTGGCTGTA
Source organism: Puntigrus tetrazona (assembly GCF_018831695.1). Classification (NCBI taxonomy): domain Eukaryota; kingdom Metazoa; phylum Chordata; class Actinopteri; order Cypriniformes; family Cyprinidae; genus Puntigrus; species Puntigrus tetrazona. The sequence goes on along the minus strand of NC_056701.1, from coordinate 5,411,938 downwards.
GTTCCTGTACTGCTGCTGCTGCGGCACGACTTTCCGGGAGTCTTCTCCGTCTTGCGGCGCCCAGTACCCCGCTCCCTCGGTTGTCCCCGAGAGGCCGTGAGCTCTCGGGCCCGCCGCGGGCAGCACAGGGCTCTGCCGGCCTCCATTATTGTCGCATTCGCCGCCACCTGGAGACTTGAACCTCAGCTTGTGCGGAAGAGACTTCATACCGTCCACCGGCTCCATCCGGTTGGATGACATGTTGACGTGTCCCATCGTCAAGACATCAGCCGGGGAGTGATGGGACTCGTAACCCAGCTCATCTGTTTGATGCGGAGACAACTTTCCATGCTCGCTTAGTCTGTCTTCAAAGAAGACTGGACTTCCGACACTGGACCCCCCTGGCGTGGAGAAACCCGAGTCTTCCGACATACTGCAGGCGTCTCTGATACTTCTCCCAGATTGCGGCCCGCTTTGGGATTGATTCGTCAACATTGGACCAGCTTGGTGAGCCCCGTCCCCACGCGGTAGGTAGTAATGCGGCGTCGAAGGCTGCGGGGCGCAGGATCCTGTTGTGAGAGGAAGTATGGAAGCGTTCGAGGGATCTTTAATGAGGCCAAAGCGGAATTTCAGCGCCAGCAGTTCGGCTCGTAACCTGGCGTTCTCCTCGAGCAGCGCCAGCACGCGGTTTTCCAGCACCATGTCGTTTACGCGCCGCTTTTCGCGAGAGCGCTTCGCGGCCTCGTTGTTCTTCTTGCGCTTGTCCCAGTAGCCCTCATCCTTCTTCTCGTGAGGAATGAACTCCCGCTTGCGCCTCACGGAGTTTATGTTGGATGCAGCGGCGTCTTTGCGTTTAAGCGCCGACGTTCGGCCCAGAAGCGAGCGCGCGAGCAGACTGCTCGAGGTCAGGATGGACACAGCTTCATCGGTGAAAGACACTGTGCTACTGGGGGCAGCCGCGTTCAACGCCCTCATCTCCTGAGATGACTCTTCGTACATCTTGAGATTGTTTTGTCCTCCCCCCCTCAGTTGTGCTGTTTGGTCTGTGCTGTGTGTTCAAATGCGGTTTTCAGGTCAATCTTAGATGTTACTGACACAGCTGTGGCTCCACCTGGCGGCAGAAAGAACGTAACGAAATCCCGTCAGTTACGTAAGCTCAGTTACAACACAATGTTATGTAACTTTATTACCTCCCAGTGGCAAAGCACAGTACGTTCTTGCTACACCGCATAATATCAGGTTAACGAGCGTACAGTTATGTAGCTACCCACCTTACGCAAAGTGACGTTCTCACGTACAGACTTACATGCTATCAATAGATAAATACATCACTGGAATATCATCACGCAGACTAGTTTTTTTTCTTCTCGTAACTGGTCTACTTCATGTAAACCAGCAATGCTTTCTCTAAGAATTCCCGCGCTGACCTATTTGCTTGTGCGCGAGCGCTTTCTTCTTCCTGTCCCAGTGAGTCACTTTCATCACGGAATGCTGCCTTACTTAACACACTTATCTTACATTAGTACAGATTTTAATATATATATATATATATATATATATATATATATATATATATATATATATATATATATATATATATATATATATATATATGGGCTACATGTTAAGAATCTTAATGTTAACCTTTATGCCAAAGAATAGACTTAACAAAAAAAATGGATTAAACGTAATTATCCGGCAAAATAGAGTTAGTTGGGAAAAGTTAACTTGGTTTGATGTATTTAATAAAAAAAAAAAAAAAAAAACGAATTATGTTGAGTTTGAAAGCATCCCGACTAGATGGTCCAGATGTGGACCAGTAGTGATACATCTTTTAATACATGTCCCACCCAAAACGAGGATTTTCCAAAGGGATGAAATTGCAACATCTACCATTTGTCCAGACGAAACATAAAGACTTAATCTGCATATTAAAACAAAAATAGCTCAGCACAAACAAACAACTTGCGTCTTTGTACAGGACGCTTCACGCACGGATACACACGGTATGCAAACGTTAATAAAGAACTACAAAGAGCATATTACCGTTATATATCGTCGCGTGATTCTGTTCAGAAAGTCTTCGGTTCGAATCGATTCCAGCCACTTTTCGCTCCGCGGTTCTTTCCCAGACGAAGTCAAACGGTGTTCGGTTTTGCTTTCCGCCGGTTACAGTTAAACGGGGACTGCTAGCTCCGTTCGCTCGCTCCGTGTCTGTTGCGCCTCCGACGCGCTCGGCCCCTATTTGTGTCTTTGCTCCATCAGGTTCAGTCGAGGACGCTCCATCACCCCGTCTGAACCACATGTGTGCGGATGAACGGACCGCCCCCTCCGTACGCGCGCGCAGGACCCTCCTCTTCCCTCTAATCTCTCCCTCGTTACAGTTTTCGTCAGAATAATCTTTTCGAAAGCATTAAGTAATATTGCTCAATCTCCCCCCGCCCTCTCCACTGTCCTCGTGTGTCCTGAAAACCGACTGTTGTCCTCGATAAATGTACAGGAACTATATTTAGACCAGTGACGCGGGGCCAGATGTCCTTTTTTTTTTCTTCTTCTTCTTCTTCTTCAAGATAGCGCCGAAGTAAACGCCACAAGAAGCTATAAAACGCTCAGATTGTGATGGTTTAAAAACAAAGCAAAAAACCTGTATAGGCAAAAACGACTTTAACAGCTTTAACGTAATGTTATGCAATGGAAAACACTAAAGCGGTAATCATGTAGTGCCATGACCTATATCACGCATAATGCTATTCTAGCAATTCAATTATAGTTCTATTTCCGTTTTTACACAACTTATGAGCTGTAAAGCACATTGCAGAAATAGCGTGTTTATTTATAAATAAATTTGATACTGTAACACGTTTCATATAATCAGATATATTTATAAAGACATATGATGAGAAAGATTTTTTTCTTTTTTTTTCTTAAAGCTGTAGGACTAAGTAATGCAATCGTTCATTAATCAATCAATCATAGTGTATTAATGGATCATTTGCCTAGAGGTGCAGTTATATGTGAAGTTATTAAATAAAAGGTGATGACTTTATTGGATAAGAGTTGGTTTCATAATGTGCATTATTTTATTAGCATTTATGCAAAGTACTCATACTGGGGAGATTGTGATCTGCTGGTTTTCCTGTAGACTGTTAACCTATATGTAAAATTAATACAATGAAATGATTGCATTGAAAGCCAGTTGTTTTGTGTTACCTAAAACATGTCAGAAAATTGGATACAGGCTTCAATTTAAAAGATATTTCACCCCAAAAATGAAAATTCCTTCATCGTTTGCCCACCGCTGAGATTTCTATTGAATGCAAAAGAAGATGTTTTAAAAGAAGTTGGTGACCAAAAAAAAAAAAAGAGAAAATTGGGTGAGCTATGCCTTTAAATGAATGCACGTAGGTCCCATGATCACGTACTGCAGCCAAGAGTATCCGAATACACCTAAATCTTTCTGTGCTTTGTCTTTAAATGATCATTTTCTTTGCAAATCTCATTGACCCTAGCATAATACGCGCGCTTACACAACAGCTCTCAGAGCACCGAGACGCTGGAGAGAAAGCAAAACTGACAGCATGCGTGTTTGTGCTGCATGCCACGAGGAACAGCAGTTTGTTCGTCTCGCTGAAACAAACAAACAATCCCGCTGATTGTAACATGGCCTCGTCTTCTAAGCAGCGCGTAACCTCCTGCTCTTGATCTGCGAAAGCCACACGAGTGTTTTTACACTGAATTAGAGCGATCAGATCAGCTCTGGGCCATCTGCTGCAGCAACCGACACTACACCAGGCGGACCAGACATTTTTACATGAGAATTTATAGTAACTCGTGCTTGAGATGGTTTAATCTGGGCCGTGCAGTCGTGATACAATGCGTTTTTATTCTATGACCTCTCGGGTTTAAGAGAGGTGAACATGGGAGTTTACTATACATATTCTTAAAATCTGGTTGACTGACGTTATGATAAATTTAGTCAAAACAAAGAAGCTGTGACTGAATTAAAATCATTTTTCTCATCCTAATTGTCTTTTGTTTCTGTGGAACACGAAAGGAGATGTTTAGCAGAATGTCCAGGCCACTAAAAGTGAAAAGGTTTTGGGTCTTTCAGGCTACAAAAATGGCATTTTAAAGTACAGTAAATCTGCCCATCTGACTCTAGAAGTCTTCTGAAACGATAAAATAGAGGCTATTATCCAGTTATATTTTAAAAGGTGTGTATATATATATATATATATATATATATATATATATATATATATATATATATATATATATATATACTGTATGTGACCCTGGACCACAGAATCAGTCTGTGCATTATTTTTTGAGTCTGAATCATCTCTGAAATCTGAATAAATAAGCTTTCAGTTCACGTGCGGTTTGTTAGGACAGGACAATATTTGGCTGAGATACAACTATTTGAAAATCTGGAATCTGAGGGTGCAAAAATATAAAAATTGAGAAAAGTTGTCCAAATGAAGTTCTTAGCATTTTTTTTTTTTATGTGAAAAGTTTCGATATATTTACTTTAACTTTACAAAATATTGCCATAGAGCATAATCCTTACTTAATATCCTAATGACATTTGCCAAAAAAAAAAAAATCAACAATTTTAACCCAACTTTTTTTTGGTCCATGGTCACATACATTATATGGTACATCCTTAACCTGTCTGCATGAATACAATACACCCACATACAGCAATTATATTAAATCTCGGCTGCATGACTGTTTATATATCATACCAAAATGTAAATTATTATTACACAGCTCTATAAAGTTGGATATATAATGTAATGTATAATTCGCATACATATGTACAAATTTGGTTAAATGTAACTATATAATTCCTCTTTATATGGACTATATGAAATGAACAGCTTTACAGCTCTTGCTCTAATCTGATAAATCCCACAATAAGGTATTAAGATATTAAGGGTTCATTTCTGTACAGCTGTATTGTAAAAGGTGCTATGCAAACGATGTCTATAGAAAAAGATACCCAATTATTACACTTTATATCGATTCATTGTGTAAATACTGATTAGGTGAGATATTAACATAGATGTACCTTTATTTTTTTTAGGTTTAGCCCTTTTATCCAGTGCTATTGTGATTAAGCTCATAAACCTCCAGTATTAATGCTCATTGCTAAAACATACATTTTGTACTCCTGACCGTACAGATATTATGATAAACTTTGTTTCTCTGTGGCTGATTATCATTGGCCCGGCTAACAACAGCCCTGTTCAAGCAGAAAAACTGGGGGAAAGGTCACTTATCTTACACTACCGTACAGTGACACCAGTAAATGAGTTACAGTATCCTTTATATTACCTTTAACCTCATTACATTCACATTTTACAATTGTAAGTCTTATTTAATAACGGGCCCGCTCCCCGTGGCTCAACCAAGTTTGGACCTCGTTCGATTTTGAAATCTTCAAACGCTCCACAGAAAGCGTTTGTTCGTACATCGGTTTTCTAGAAAATGATTAATTCCAAAGAGAACAGTCAGTTGAATAAGAGGAAGCTGGATGCTCTGTGTTTATGTGTGTGTGAGTGTGTGTTTGAGCTGTAGCAGGTGCCCCGAGTTAATCCAGGCCGGCTCAGGCTTTAACACATTGACACACTTAGCTGCTTAACCTCAGTCTACCCTTTAAACAAACCGGGTAAACACACGGACAGGGTTATCGCTGCGAGGTGCGCCAGACACGCATACGCACGCCAGACACGATCCAGGTCAATGCAGAAGCCTCCAGATCCAGCGTCATTGCAGACGCCGGTCCAGATGTCCCGTCTGGTTATGCATCAACTCATTATCGTATATATATAAAGGAAAGATTTTACGTTAACATTTCGGGTTTAGCAAATCATTTAAGTAGAAGGCCTCTGCTCAGAGTCAGAGCTCACCTGGATTTGCGGATCGAGTGAAAATGGCGGAAACGACGCCACTCGATATTCATTTCAATGCTTGTGTTTACACAAAAATAATAAGGCTGCCAATTGGTGTCGATTGCGCATCGCGTCTGAGATACCACGCCGGAACATTTTCGATAATCGGCGCGACTGTATTCCAGAGCACGAAATGTCTGAATCTGTGAGAAGAACAACAAAGCATCCTCATCTAACCTCTTGCATGCGTTTACCGGTTCATGCCAGGACGCAGCTTAGCTGCAGACCCCTCCTCTATCCGCCTCTCTGCTCTTCAACGGGGAAGAAAGCACGCGAAAGGGTATTGCAAAAGACAAGACGTACTGTGAAAAAATGAATATTGCGACAATAGCCTAAGACGCGCATGTTGAGAAAGCCATTTAACAATTTAATTGAATTTAACAAAAAGAATACATCGTTGAAAGATAAAATATACATGAATGGCTGGCATTTGAAGCAGCACTGGTTACGCAACTATTTTGTCCATTTATTTTCTCCAAAGGAGTTCTTGGCCTCGAACCAGCCAATTCTGAGATGAATAACAACTTTGATATGCGCCGAAAAAAGCTTAAATCAAACTGTGAAGCAATGAAATAGTTATCAAATGAAGCGCTGAAAGTGATATAATCAAATTAAAAAAAAAAACATTTTTATATATCCATGCGCTTAAGGAATGTTTTTTATTGTAGAAAGCACATTATGAAACATGCATATGTCAATGCTTTTTTTTCATAAAGAAAATGCTCTAAAGCATGAGTTTCTGCCAGAGAATGTGGTTTAAGTGGAATAGTTACTTTCGCGTTACAACATTGTACTGAACAATTGTTTTGATTGTTTTTGCACGTATATGCAAATGCTGTCAAACCGATCCATGTTTGAGACATCACAGTTTTTGTGAAACAGTACCAGAGAAAGCTGCTTGCAGATTCATATACGTGAGCTAAAATACACTGCATGTAAACCAGGTCCTGCAACCGTGGCCTGTGGTTAACAGTTTCATTGTACAACATAAAATACATCAAAAATACCTTCTTGGGATTTTCCAAAAGCTTTTACTTGTTTTAAAATATTCAGTTGCTGGCTAAATGGCACTGCCTGTTAAACATCATAACACTCATCATAAGACTTGTGTTTAGAACTGCATTCTTGCACAACTTTTGATTATTTTCTGCAATAATACAAAAGCCAAAGGAAAAGTCCTCTTGTTTTTGTTGTTGTTGAGGGAACCAGGGTAATGCTGACGTTCAGGTTGGCCTTTAAGAATGACGTCCTTCCTACAGCGCTCTGTAGGCTTTGTCTGTTAAGCACACTTAAAAATAATCAAACTGATATCTTCTAGACCTCTTTCCAGAACTCTGTAGGGATGATGAACAAATCTTGCAACAAATGCAACAACAAAGCATTTGAACAAACGCGTTCATCTAATCCTAATTGGGACAAATGACATAGGCTGGTAAATGGCTGAGTCTGTCTGTTTCTATGGCTATACAGTGGCATGCATACAAAGCCGCCTGTGGTAAAGCTCTACATTATCTCAGTTTATGTAACAGCTTGAAAACAATTGCTTTAATTCAGCTTGCCACTGAAAGGCAGTGTGAACTGCTATTGTTCAGGGAAAAGAGCGTCAATCACCGACGTGTTTTCCTCTCGGTGTGTTTCTGACTGCATAAAGATCTGACCTTCGAAATATGTTTTTCCCGTGCTGCAATACCAAATAAAACGACAACCTTGCACTCACTCTTCATACGCCTGAGACTCTCTGGTTGTCAAAAATGATTGTTCCAAGCCGTAAAAATGATTTAGATTTGCCAACCGTTGGCGTACAGGCTATTTAGATGGCTGTCATTTACAGTAGATAACTTTTTGTTAGATGATAAATCACAAAATAATGAGTAAATGATGACACGATGCACATTTTTTTGGCGAACTGTCCCTTTAAGAGTCCATATACTTGCTGCTGTGCCGACGTCTTGTTTAAAGAGTGGGCAGAGTGGTCTATTTATAGAAGCATGTACCCTATATTTTTTCATTTATAAGCTTTCTCTGCAGGCCTCGAGTTGCATTTCTCAGACTATGAATAGAGTCTGACTCACTTTGTTGTGTTAAACTTGTACAAAAGAGTTTCAGTCTCACCTCTCATTATACAGAGAGCCACAGTCTTTTCTTCTGTGTCCACATTGAAATGCTTCATACACGATCCTCTGCTACACAAAGCAATGCTCTCATCTCACATGCTCATGTGCCGCATCAAATTGACCGCAAAAGCATATCTGAAAGTCGTATATCCTCCGAGGCATTTCCTCAAGTAAAGAGCACCCTCCCAAAAAAGTTTGTCACCCCGAGGAGCAGATACGGCCTGGGACACCTTCCTCTTTTATCTTTCTATTTCTGGATACCAAAATACGTCAATACGTTGCCATGGCAACCTTCACTAGTTGCTAGGAGCGTGGAGCGTTATGAAATAATCATAAACAACTCAAAAGGGGACATCAGTATATGTTTAAATGGAGCTGATAAATTACACTTGATGGAAATTTTAGTTCGCGTCACTGGCGTGCAATGGAGTGCATTTCATTGATGTAAATAAACGCCAGAGGCAAGTCGTTAGTGGTTTAATGCTTAAATAACCTTTTTTCCTCAAGAGTTCTTTTCGGTTAAAGCTGACTTTGTCATAAAATACAGTACAAGCAAAGTACAATCACTACAGTCTAAACATGCAACAAACTAATTAGTAAGGAAAAGTTCGTTACGATAGAATAGAGTTTGATTTGGCAAAGCTTGATTAGTTCAGTGATTGATCGTTTATAATTTTGCACCATGGCTATGTCAGTAGACTAAATCAGATAAACCAGTAATATATATATATATATATATATATATATATATATAATGTGTGTGTGTTCTCAATATATATCTCAATAAATTTATTAATAAAAAATTAAATAAGAGGTATTGATGTTTTATTTTTGTTTTAAAAACTAACATTAATATTAATTAATACTAAAAAAAGTTAAATAATATTCTACCATTTTTAGGAATGTTCACACACAAACCCAAAGAGCAAATAAAACTAAACGTCATATTTTAGAGCAATCTATACAATTTGAGAAATAAATAAAACAAATTTAAATATGTTTGGAAATATTTGGATGTGAGCTCTGTGAACTCTTTGGGGTTGTTATCTTCACGAGTAACTAATTTAAATACACATCTTAGTAACTGTAAAAACTAGTTCATTTATTTTGTAAATTAAGTTAATTGTGCAATTGTTACGTTTAACTACTTACTCAACACCGTAAGTATATTACGTTAATGCATCACAAGATTACATACTGTACCTAAGCCAAAATACGACTCACTTTTACGATACGTGACAGCCCGTGTTGTATCTTGCGTCATAAAAAAACAAACTTTACTGCATTGAATTTTAAGGTGAACAAAACATTTGCATTCTGAAAGTTTTCCTTAGTGTAAATGTGTTCCCAGAACCCTCCGATCCATCACCTCAGCTGTAATCGAGCTTTGCATCACGCATGAAATAAATCATACGTGGAATGTCTGCTTATGGTTTAAGACTCTTGCGCGTCCTCGCATGACATTGTTCTTCCATGAAATACTAATCTTTTGTCGGAGTCGAATGAACTATCGGGTTATGGGAAGGTATTATTGTCTCTCGTGTTTGGTGCGTAAAAAGCTGGTGAAATCTCATAACCCCTCGCAGCCGAGAATGAAAGGGGGAAGAGAAAAAAGAGAAAGAGAGGGACTATGAGTGCATGACTGAAGTTATGTAACAGCCGCTGTGTAACTTGCATAATACATTCATAATCAGTGGGGTAGGACAGATATAGATGGCCTAATTTTCCCGCATGTGCATATTTGAGGATTCACTGTCCGGAAGGCTCAGAACATTCTGTTCGATTCTGATGCAATTAAATGGTTTCATTTCATTACAATGGGCCTTTTCATTGTAGATTAGCTCTACCCACCAAGACCCTCAAACAGCAGATCTTATTTAATGCTTGCTGAATATGTCTCTCTCTTTTTACTTTTGCTAAAACAAAAAAAACGCATTTTACATTTTCACAATAAGAACAGCTCTTCTTGGTGAGCGGGATTTCATCAAGTACAAGATGTTCCTGGATCAACATTCTTGTTGGGAATACGTTATGGGTAGGGTTAGGTTTAGGCGTAGGGATTGGGATAAGTTTTTATTTTTGAACAGTAATGCACTTTATGTGGCTAAGACACTGACTTAGCTCAGTATGTGAGTTTTTTTGTCTTGTATTGTGTTGTGCCTTTGTGTAGCACCAGGTCCTGGAGAAACATCTCATTTGAAATGACATGAAATCACATGAAATGACAATAAAAAGCCATTTGACTTGACTTGACTTGTTGATCATGTCTTATTTGGCAAAATCACGGCGACTGCTTTTCTAAGTTTGAGGATTAGTTTAAAAAGACCTTTTTTTAAACGAAAGGCTCCACGGATGTTGAAGGGTCATCATTCAGGAAACTTTTTTTAATAAAAAAAAAAGTTGTATTAATTAAAATAGTAAATTCGGAACATGTTTTCAATTTCTAAAATAAAAGGTAAATTTTATATAAATATATATAATATGAATATTTTGACATATGTAGTTTGGTATAAGTAGCGTTTGTAATTATTTCTCAAACAAAATCATTTTAGAATATTATTAATGATTGCTCAAATCAAATCAAATTCAGTATGTTTTATCTTGTTGGTTACACCACAGAGTAACTTGGAATAATTACATTTTATTATTACTGTTATTATTATTTATGTACAAAAAAACACAAAAAAAAAAGCAGTGATGCCATTTTATATTTAAAATTAATATTTTAAAAATGTTTGTCGGCTGAATTAAAAATATGCAGAAAGCTATTTTATAATGTGTGCATATGTGCATATGTGTATTATTACTATTATTTATACCTTTTTTTTAAGAGGTCCCCTTTAGACCCACATGTGTGTGCTGTATATACTTTTTTGTTGAGTTCAGATCAAATCAAGTAATGACTGCTTCATTCTGCTGAGAAAATATGATCTGGATGTGTCCTTGAAACAGCTAGTAAACAGCTGATATCTTATAGCTGCTCATGACATTTCCATTGCGCTGTCTCTACGTCCATTGAGAAGCACTTAAATGACAAGACAAGTAGCAGAACAAATGCACGCAGCGTGAAATGATCACATTACTTGAAAGCAAACGTGCCACCTTGTTTCTTAGACCCTACTTTGTATCAAGTATGCTTCAAGGCGACCTTTTAGTTCGTAGCTGCGTATGCTAAAAGACGCACTGTATCAGAAGAACAGTTTCCTAGAAGAGTTTAACTGAGAGCGGCGCTTGGCCCTGATCCCGCCAGCCAATCAGATACCAGAGCCTTCAGCTAATTCGCATTTTGCGCTGTGATTGGTCAGCAGCGGTTGATGTCCCAAAATGCTCCCTGCTCAGAGCAACTGACCTTACCTCACATTACCCAATCTGCACCGTTACGTTCCCTCTTGTGAGCGTCTTTCAAGACTCTGTTGAACTGTGCCAGTGAAAACCGCACATTCTTACAGCACAGAGGAGGACATACCATTCTTGACTAGCTGGTTAGTACAGCTTGTCCGTGAAAACTAGAATTTTTTTGTGCAAAAGTCGGGCTCCGGAACTAGAAATCCCATTCATTTTTCTCGATATGTAAATATTCAGATGACCTCAAATGACATAGGTCAGTCTCTCCGTGCTCTCTTTGTCTTATTTTCAAAAGTTTTTTTCCTTCAAATAAGTCACCTCAGAGCCGGATGGTTTGGTTTGTGGCTTACAGCCTAAAGCTTTAATGAAGGGAAACATGGAAAGAAAAAAAAACAGTGCTGCAGTAATGCAGTTGTCATATAGAGTAATAATGCACTTTTAAAGATACAAATGATTCGTATTAAGTAGAAAAAAGGTTCTGTTAGCATTGAATCTTATGGTTGAACCAGCTTTATTTGTGGTTCGTTTTGGCTCTGCGCATACTTGCTTGTATGCATATGCATTAGGAGATTAAGTTTGTGCAGTCATTTTGACAGTGGATTAGTGCAGAAAGAAAGCAGGGTGCTTAGATGAGAGAGAACAGGGATTACATAACATCTCAAACCCGCTCTAGGCCAGAGGGCAACAAAAAAAAACCCCGGGTTCTTGTCAGTACCTTTTTAATTCAGCGGTGGCTACACGAGCAGCGGGTCTTGTGCTAGTCACATATACAATCAAACAATTGAGTTTTGTTGCGCAAGACAGAATGAAAGTAGAAAAGCAAACAGAATAAGGCGGAGAGAGGTGTGACGGGGACAGCGGTTCACGGCAGGGGCCGTGCGAGGACTGTTTATGCAGCTCTCTGTTTGTTTATTCATTCAGCCCCGTCCGTATTCATATCTCATGAGTTCATGTATTCCTGTTGAGAGACGGTTTTTATACACAAGGACGTTCGGTCAATCTGATCCTCTGAAAACGCGCGCTGAACGGTATTGCATAAAAGAAGAACATGTAAACGCTTTGTCCAGAACGTGTGGATACAACTTGACTTCAATAGACGTTTATGCATGAAATAAAAAATGTGAAAGTGGCGTTTGAGGAAAAATGAAAAACGTGTCAAAAATGTTAGGTAATACAAGTATGACTAATGTCAAAATATTAAACTGCTGGCGATATGCGAGGCTGTAACCTAGATCCTAGAGGTTCAGTTAAAGTTGTAAGTTCGTGTGACGTGATTATCTGAGTGAAATGATTAATCATATGAGAAATAAAACTAGGCGAGGCATCACATTGTAAAAAAAAACATGGCATCATCTATTAATTTACAGACATCTCTGTTAACTAAAACACAATGCAATGGAGTGTAAAATTCAGTTGAAACACCTGTAAAAATCTATGGAAAACCTTTTTCAAAATATTATATATAATATAAAATATAATAGATTTGTGTGTATGTGTGTGGTATTTATTGCATTATGGGGACCAAATGTCCCCACAAGAATAGGAATACCAGTAAATTTTGACCTTGTGGGGAATTTTTTAGGTCTGCATGAGGAAACAATCTTATAAAACATACAGGAAATTGCCAATAGTTTCCTGTAAGGGGTAGGTTTAGGTGTAGGACAATAACACATACAGTCTGTGCAGTATAAAAACCATTATGTCCCCATAAAACATGGAAACCCAACATGTGTGTGCGTGTGTGTGTTTTTGTGGTTTGTCTATAGTAAATGAACTGGATGATTAGATTGAGAGAAGTAACTGTCATTGAAGATTGTTAGGGCACTATTATTTACAGAACTGCAATACTGCATACAAAATCATGAACAGTCAATTTTGATTTCATAACGAATTTGAAGTTTCAGGAAATCCAGTCCTAATATGTATTCCCAGCAAAGGTCTGAACAATTAACACTGTGCTCAGATATCATGGAGGGTATTCAGGATACACAGGATTTATTCACTAAGGATATTCACTAAATATTCACTTTTTACAGGATGTTCACTAAATATTCACTTTTACAGGAACTAATATACACTTTTACAGGATGTTCACTAAATATTCACTTTTTACAGGATATTCACTAAATATTCATACAGGATATTCACTAAATATTCACTTTTACAGGATATTCACTAAATATTCACTTTTACAGGATGTTCACTAAATATTCACTTTTTACAGGATATTCACTAAATATTCACTTTTACAGGATATTCACTAAATATACACTTTTTACAGGACTAATTTTTTCACTAAATATACACTTTTACAGGATGTTCACTAAATATACACTTTTTACAGGATATTCACTAAATATTCACTTTTTACAGGATGTTCACTAAATATTCACATATTTTTACAGGATATTCACTAAATATTCACTTTTACAGGATATTCACTAAATATTCACTTTTTACAGGATGTTCACTAAATATACACTTTAAACATATTTATTTACAAGCATTTATGGAGATTCTGTTATTCGAAATGCTGGCAAAAATATCTTGGTTTATTTGAAATACAAAAATATTTTTTTATACAGCCCAGATATACCCGCCATGTATTCTAAAGAAATGAATACCTGTCTGTTTTCTCTAAATCACACCACAGACGTCTATTTGTACATTAGAATATGAATTATTATGCTTATTATTATTGTGAATTATTATTGTGTTTCCAACGCAAACACAAAATAACGGGAAGTTTCTGAAGGAAGGACGAATAAATCTGAAGGACGAATAAATGATTCAAATGAGTTGGTTCTTTTAGTGAATCAAAAACACAATGAGAGCCTTGTTTTAAGAACAAATGATGTCTATAGTCTAAATGCATGTGTAGATACATTTATGCCATTACACAGCCTGTTGTTTTTTGTTTTTTTTATTCTATGGTTAGTCTTTTTTAGAAGCAGCTTCTACGTAAAGATATCATAACGCTTGTTTAAATACCGTTTTTTTTTTTTAAATCTTCATTACTGGGAGGAACATCTCAGCAGAGTGAAAGCAAAATTGACTCATCTCCGAGACGTCTCTCACACGCGGCCAATAAGCTCCATCGCTCCAGGGCTGATTTCGTTCAGCGCTTGTTTGCGGCCGACTTCTCGCTGATGCTGTGAGTTATGTAGTTCTTTTTCCCGTGGAGCACTTTGTATTGTTAAGTATTCAATCTAAAACCAATGCCGAGACTAAAAAAATAACTAGCAGGCGTTGTCCGCTGTGTAATTGGTATTATCGTATGTATCATCCTCAGATAAAACGGCGTGGAGAACAGAAGAGAAGAGTGAGGGGGGAAAAGATGCTGCAGAAGATAGCAGGCACAGAGGAGGTATTTAAGACTTTAAAAGCTTTTGGCTGTCTTCCTTCGGGTCACTATATATTATATAGCTCTAATACAGCAGGAGATGACTCAGTTCCGGAGGCTGGCGAAGGAACGGAGCTAATTTTATGCTCTTTAATGTGCGTAAGAGAGGACTGATCAGACATGAAATGTTCTCTCTCCAGATGTATCACACATGACTCATCCGTCACTCAACAGAGTTACATAAGAGAGCCCGTTTTCATCGTTTGTTGACAACGCCACACATCCCTGCCGTCCTCGCGCCGGCTTTGAGGAACCGTGTCAAGCGTTCAGCAGCGTGTCTTGGACGGCTGGCGCCCCTTAGCGGTGAGTTTTTTGGGCAGCGCGAAGAATAAATGTGACCTAGCTGAACCGTGAGGACATTTCGAACATTGCGTCGTGAAGCTGAAAGGCCGATGCATGTTTTATAAAGCTGCGATTTAAAAGTGCACGCCGTTTTGCTGTTGCTTTGCGGCGTGCTTTCAGAAACCCATTTAGATCGGTGCGTTTGGCGGAGCGATTTTTAAAGAGCGGCCTCCGAGGTTTACGTTTCAGCAGTTTATGTTTGTGCGTTGCGCTTCTGAACAGTGTTTCCTTGATCTGGTTTCCCTGATCCTTTCCTTGGCTGGTTTGAACGGCCGCTGTTTTCATGCAGCGATGGCAGCAGAAAAAATGAGGACTCGGACGACTGGAGAAGACCAACAGAATCTCAACAGATTTTCACTCTCATCCTCTCCTCTTAATGACTTAATGAGTTTCTCTCTCGACAGCTTTTATGGTTTTAACTTTTCTTCATGCAGAGATATGCGTACACTAACTAGGAAGCTGTAGGAAGTTTAAAAGTGAAATTATTTCTTCGGTCAAATGCTATGCACATTACTCAAAAATTTTAAAGACATGTTTTGATTGCCTTTCTCTTAGTGCTTCTTTGAATAGTATAAAAATGACTTTCCTTTTCTTTATAAAACACTGTGAAACAGGGATGAATGCATTAGATGGCTTATTTTATTTTATTATATGGCGCGTTTTATGTACAAAATATGTAATATGGTGACACCTACAGGTGATATGTAGAAAAAACGGTTTCACTTGAACGGTTCTTGGACTCAGAAGTGGGCGGTAGGTACATTTCTGTCAAGTCAAACTCGTTAACATAGCTTAGTTTGTCATTTTAGCAGCTGCATTCATTTACTCTGTTCTTTATTTAATATTAGATCGCATCAGAGTCTTCTAAAGCCAGTCTTTGGTCGGTTTTGTCCGTGTTTTGCGACGACTTCATTTCGCGAATCATTAACCTTAAAAACGAATTAAAGCGCGGAAATCGAATACGAATAGCTAAAAACAAGAAAGCGTGTATTTTCTCAGCCGTCCACTATATTTATAATGTTTGTTCTGTGGTCATTTTAATCTGTGTTTAAAGCTAGCAGATGGCGTAAACTGCTTTTCACTTCCGTTTTCTCTGGTGACCAACAAGTGACTGCACTGTACTCTTTGACTCATTGGGTGTGAATGTGTTTTTGTCCCATATTCCAGTCTTGGGCGTAGGTTAAATTCGCTTTTTTTGAATGGAAACATAGCTATTTTATACTTCGCCTCAATTTTGATTAGATTAATATTCTGTATTATTATACAATAACTTACCAAAGCGATAAAAAATAACCATTTACTATTCTTCGTTTTTACACACATACAATTTAACTCATCGAAGACTCTGTAAACAGATAAAATAATTTTAAAGACTTTTAATTAACTTTGCAACTGCCCTGTTGTGGGGTCGGTCGCAACATTTGACTTTGTCTATTCAAGTATAAGTTGTATGTTATCATATGCTTCGGTTTGTAGTTGACCAAAATGGGGCTTTATTGTATTAAAAGTGTGGCTTTTTAATACAAACAGTCCCTGAGAAACTAAAGCAAAATGGAAAAAAATGTATGTAATGGATTTGGTTGTCTCGAAATAGTATATAAACAATAAATGCTAAGCAAATATTCTGAAAACATATTGTTATGCTAATGTGCTAAGCTTGTGTCTTCAGGTTTGAGACGCTTGCATCATGGCGTGCGCACACCAATCTGCTACCAATCACCTCAGACGCATCAGAACAATACTGGTGGCTGGTATGAAAAACCTTCCTCTGATCATCGAGAATCTTTATGCGCAGAAAATTTTCAATGACTATGAGGTCGATGCTCTCAAAGCTGAGAGGTCCGAGTTTGATAAAGCCAGATGTATATTGGATTGGGTCGTTAACAAAGGTGAAATTGCCAGTTATGAGTTACTCAGGATTCTGGATGTCACTCAGAAGAGGACGTTACATCCTGATTCACGCTGTTGGGTCAATTGTTTTCCATTCAGAGTGGAAGATACAGATACCAGTTATTCAGTTGGTAAGTAGAAAATTAAAGGAACATTATGGCGAAATTAACAGATTTCCAATAAAATTGCTTGTATTATGCTTTGTTGCCATTATAGGTACAAAGCCCTGTCAGATCTACCAGACACAGCTCAAGATGAAAGCAAAAAGTATCCTGAAGAACCAAAGGAAATGTTGCCATAAATATCTGGATGACAAGGCAGCTAGTTTTATACCTCTTGTCTTAGAGACTGACTCTGTTGTGAAATCTCCTCATTGCAAAATAAAGTTGAAAAACAAAAAATGCAAAAAAGCACGACCCAAAAAACTAAAAGCTTACATTCCTAATGAGGAACGAGCACTGTCACCCGAGCATCTCCTGAAATGGCAGGACAAGAACATCCTTATCATAGGCAAACCTGGAATAGGAAAGACTACGGTCGTCCAGGAAATGTTGCGTCTGTGGTCAGAGAAAGATGACAGAGAACTAGACTACATGTTTTACTTTGATGAAAGGGTTTTGGCCAGAAGTTCCAGCGCTCCCAGTTTAAAATCAGTTTTGTTTGATGTGTATTTAAAACCAAAGGATAAAGACAGAAAAGACGTGTTTCAAGATATTGAGGAGAACTCTGATAACGTTGTCGTTGTGTTTGACGGTGTGACAGATTTGGAAGAAAATTCCATCTTATGGAAGATCATGAACCACGAGCTCCTGCCCGATGCCAAGGTTATCATCACGTGCAGATCAGAGGTGGAAGATGATGTCCTTTTCTCCAATTGGCCAACACAGAAAGTGTATGTCCAAGGATTCAGTGAAGAGTCAATCAAAACCTACTACCGGAAAATGTTGGGTCATGATTCTGCTCTCCTGGATGTTATTTTGAAGAATCAAGAGCTGTTCAGTCTTAGTCATGTTCCATTGTATGCATTCATGATTGTAGATTTGATTAAGTTTAAAAATGACACTGTGTGCAACCACCCACACACAGTCACAGAGATGTACATCCACATTTTCCGTCTTGCTGTGAAAAAACATGGGAATAAAAAAAAGCATCAAATAGATGGGTACCTGAAAGAGATGAAAGGCCAGTTTGATCCCTTGATGGAAAATGCTTTCAGTGCAACTATGCAGAAGTGCCTGAACCTTCCAGACGTTAGCAGTGACGAGACTGACGTTTGTCATGCTTTTCTGAAAATGATCACAACAACAGACTCGCCAACATCTGCAACGACGTACTGTGCATTTCTCCACAACACAATGCAGGAATTCTTCTCAGCGTTGTGGCTTCTTGGACATCCGGATGAAATTGAGAAAGTCCTACAACACTGTCTGACTGAGGAGCATAAACATATGAGACATGTCCTTCCTTACTTATGCGGACTCCTGAGTGAACACAACATCAGACTTCTGAACTGTCTCTTCCCAGAGGATCAGATCATAAAAACATCTGCCTGGTTCATTAAGAAGCTGCTCGACAATCTTCTCCAGTTTCAGAGTGAGAACGAAGAGTTTGATCTTCTCTATGTGTGTCAGTGCTTGTATGAGCTCCAGTCTCCTAAAGCCTGCCGAATGTTCCTGGAGAAGGTGGACCATCAGCTTGATCTAGAGGTTGATCTTGATCCTCATCAGTGTTGTGCTTTGTCTTATGTGATCGGTCAGTCTAGGGATGAAGAGGTTTATTTGAATCTGGAGGATTGTAACATGACTAATGCAGGACTGAAAATGATGCTCACCTGCTCACCAAACATCAGGTACTAGAAAACAGGATGGTTGACTAATCCAACATTATTATTTAGTTTTTAATATTTTTTAGCTGTAGTGGACATATTAGGTCAATTTTTACAAGATGTGATATAAGTCTAAGGTGTCCCCAGATATGTCCATGAAGACCATACCGTTTCTCTTATCTTGCACCAGTTATGGTTACAGGGGGTACTTTATGTGTCTTTAAACTTGGTGACTAATATGATATGTACCTTATTTAGAAATAAAGCAGTTAGCGACAGCAAGTTATTTGTTCTAAAACTAATGAAAATTCTTCCTATAGCAAGATGTGACTCATAGCAACATACTGTATTATGGCAACTTTTCTGACTCTTGAGTGATTTTTAGTTTTGTACACATTTAAATGCAATTTGTTTGACCACAAAAGTATTGTTAATAACTGTTTAGATATTTGATCAATCTGCATCCATCTTTGCATTGTCTGGTGGGCATAATCCTAAATTTCTGTGTTGCAGGTTCAAGACTTTTAAAGAACCACTCAAGGAAATTAAATTCTTTTCAGAATTCTTCCATGAATTGTCACACTGCAGTTGCAGATTTTCTGAACTGAGAGAACAAAACTCAGAAAAATGCAATGCTCTGCTGGATCTTTACTCGCATGTGAAGAACTATGAGGCTCAAACAGGAAAGAGTTTTTTTAAAGCATTTCAGTCCGTTTTCCTGTCACCTGACGTCTGGATCGTAGATCTCTCTCAGAGAAAGAGCTCTGTCCTCCTGGAACTGCTCAAACTACAACCAGACAAACCGGTCGAGCTGAGAGGATGTTCAGAAGAAGAGAGTGAAGTGGTGAGATTCCTTCAGTGTCTGCCCTACATCTCACAGCTGAGGTAAGATACTGTAGTCCAGGTGGTCTGTTTCATGACACTCGTATATTGTCTTTTTTTGAGCATGCTTTTTTGTGTGTCCTCATTTATCTCACCTATCCTCCAGTTATCCTTCTCATCTGTGTCCGTTTGTTCTCTGTTCCTTGTGTAATTATCTAACGCGCCCATCTGTTCTTTCTGAAACTAAAAGAAGTTGTTTTAACTTTGAACATTTTTACGTTTTTAGATTTTGCTCATAAAAAGGGAATGCATTGTTCATTTCTTTTTCCATTTGTAATGGGGCGTGTTAATTTATCTAATGATATAAATCAATTGCGTGTTGTCTTTTTCAGCTGTTCTGAGCCGTGTTTGTTAACTCTAGTCAAAGTGGTCCAGTTAAGAGAGAATCTACAGCTGGTGGGTTCACTGTATGCGGTTCTTGGCTTCTCGTTAAATCTAGAAGGACAATTAACCAGCAAAACCTGCAGGTCTGTGGGGAGATTTTTACATTCCTTTTCTGAAATATTCAGTCTCACTCTAAAACCCAAAGCCATCTCTGTCAGAGGAACGAGGCTTCTCTTCGGAGGCATCACACACATACACATGCTCAGGTACATGCTGTATTATAAATGAACTTAATGGCGCAATATGTACGTTTCACTGCGAGAGGATATTTATTTAAAACAATAACAAATATGTAGCTGGATGATGCTATAATTTGTTGTGTTCACCTCCAGAACCATTTTTATTTAATTAGTTTCTGCCAAAATCTGTATTGTTCATTGTGAATGTAGAAAACAAACAACTGTAGCTTGCTAGATGCTTGCCCGTCAGCTCTAGAGCTACCACTACTTCTTCCACGTATTTTTAATAGGTGTGCTGTGCTTCAATGGCTTCTACTAACAACCGAGAGTTGATTTTTTGCAAAATTTTACATATTGTGCCTTGTGAAATATCAAATGCTAATCTTTTTTTTTCTTATTTGCTCATATGTTGCTTTATGTTTTGTTTTTCAGTCTGAGTGGTTATATGTTGGTGAAAATAGTGCAGGCATTGAGGTCTTCAAGGGTTCAAGTTCCCATCACCGTTTGTAAACTCAAGCTTGTTCAGAATGATAAACAAAGGTCAGAGAGGAATATGTCCAGGGTCCTGAGCAGCTTAGGCATCCTTCTGAGGCTCTGGACTGTCGAGTGTGTGAACTTGACTGAATACACTATTCAGTCTGCTTCTGTATCTCTCCTGCTATGTCACCAGAACCTGCCGATTCTCAGGTTTGACAAATTTGTGTGGTTTTTGACTGTGTATTTATTATGGCATAGAAATTAAACAATTCTGTATGTGTAGACCATCGAAGGAGACTCTCCAGAAGCTGGTTGAATATGTCTATGAAGCTCAAGAAGAAGAACTGACTCGGTGCTTACTGCAGAAAGTGGGAGGGGATTTGACTTCCTGTTCCTTAAACTGGGAAGAGCTTCGCTATTTCCTGCTGAACAGAATTCAACATATCACTGTGGACTTCAGAAAGACCAACATTCAATGCGCCATCAGGGAAATTCTGCCATTCCTGGACAGGGTTAAGTTTAATTGGTAAACAATCCATTATTTCTTTCATGGCATCTGCATTTGAATTTCTTGTGCGTAAACTGTATAATAAATATGTAAAGAAATTGTGCAGTGATTTAATAATGAAAAATATGGCGTGTGTCTGTTTAGGGTGAGCTCTAGCTTCATTCTGTCTGTAATCGGAGAGATCTACGAGTCCGATTCAGTCAGTTTCGTGCCTGGTCTGTTGAGTTCGGTGGAGAACTACATTAATCTGCAGAGCAGAGAGCTGGACTCTGTTCACTGTAAAGCTCTGCGCTCCACACTGCAGCACTGCTCCGCTGTTACTCTCAATCTAATCGGGACCTCCATACCAGAGGAAGAGCTGGAGGGCATTCTGCCTCTCTTCAAACACGTGTCCCAGCTCAGGTCTCTCTCCTTTTCTCAATTCCTTTTGTTTATCCCCACTGAAAGGCTTGGAGCCAGGACAGTTTTTAATGTGACTAATAGTTTTAATAGTAAAACACGGGTGAACTGGTACTGGTGTCTAGACCAGAGTCTGTGTTTGTCTGTGTTCAGTGTTGACAGGCTGCTGTTACTGAAGATGCTTCACTGCTGCAGTGCCTCTGGTGTCCAGCAGGAGGCAGTAGCTGTTCTGCTCTCCGTCCTGCAGCACAAGCTGGACTTCTCCTGCCTCTCTGCTCAGAATCTGACGACCAACACAGATGTGGAGCCTCTACATCTGACCGCCGACGACTGCCGCGTGATATCCACAGTCATTCAGAGAGCTCATGCAGACACAAAGACACAGCTGATTCTGCAGGATTGTGAGATCAATACAGCTGGAGTGCATCAGCTGTTCTCAGTGTTCGATTCTGTTCAGCTCTGGTGAGAAACAAGAACCGGTCACATTCACGCACGGATAAAGACATTCAAGTGTATATAAAGCTTCTGTTGCGCTGTGTCTTTCAGCTGCTCTAAATCTCTGCTGCTTCAGTTTCTGGCTCATGTGAGTCTTGAGGAAGCCGAGTCTCTTTCTCGAGCTCTGGGTGAAGAGCTGGACCTCAGTCAGACTCCGCTGGACCCGCGCGTCTGTGGAGGTCTGAAGCTGATTCTGGAATATTCCGAAGGCCTGACAGAACTGGATCTGAGTCAGTGCCATCTCACCGATGATAGCCTGGATCTGCTGCTCCCAAACCTTCACAAAGCACAGAACATAGAGTGAGTGACCGAAAAACACAAAGTGCGTAAAGTGTGACATTTCTGAATTGCTTCTTTGTTTGATTTCAGTTTTAGTGGCAACAGAATCACTGACTTTGGGGCTCTAAAAATCTACTTTATTCTCGCTCCTGGGAGTAACATCAAGACATTAAGGTGCGTGTCTGAGTGTCGTACATAATTCTTTGAACTGTCATTGAAATAATGAGATTTGTGCTAAAAGGCTTGATGTTTGAGTAGAGCATATGGTTCCCGCTGATCTGCTCTTTCACCGTTTGATCCCACTGCCATCCAAATAAATCCAAATTCATACATCGATGCAATAAATACTTAAAAACTGTAGTCATGAAAAAAAGTTCTGTCAAGTATGTGCCCACACCTTTTAGTGGCGTTTCATATTGTCATGTTCAGCGGAGTGCAATGCATTAATAGTACGTTTGTGTGTTTCATTAACATGTGTTCGTTTAGCAGACGCTTTCATCGGAAGTGGCTTGCAAATAAAGAACGCAAGCAGTGGGTAATAATTGATGTCCCCGTGTGTTTGTGTCTCTGTAGGCTCTTCAACAACAGAATTAAAAATAAAGATTTCTTACACACAGACCCAAGAATTGAGATCTGTTGATGCCAGTAAGCTCTCAACTCAACAAACGGGTCGAATGACCTGTACACTCTCTTTGAGGAATCTACCGACTATAAGTAACTTTGCAAGTACATGTCAGCTTATCCTAACCCCAACCCTACCAGTCTACTAATAGAGTTTGTAGTTATATAGGCCTATATTAACCCCTATACTACATTTTTTAATATCAACTTCATTCCAGTGGATAAATCACACTTGCCTCATTCCTGTGATTGGAATTTTTGTTTACTTTGTTATATGTTTACTTTGTTACTGAATGAAATACAATCTGCTCCTTTGTTTATTCGTGTGAAGTCCAACGTGCAATTTAATGTTTTACTTTTTTTTTTAACTTTCTCTAAGAGTTCAGTCATCTTCAATGATAATCGGGATCCTGGTTTATTTCATACATCTCTCCTTAATTCTTCATTAAACAGACTTTACAGTGTGTTTTCGCCCCTTCTTGTATTTCCTGTTCAATTTTAAAGTTCAACGCAATTAGCATATCGATGAGTCATAAAAAAACAGTGCAAATGCATATAAACTTATAAAAGTGTTTTGTTTTTGTTTTTTTAAGCAAAGATTAAATTAGATTAATTAGAGCTCATTAGAAACCCATCTCTCCCGTATACAGTGCAGAGAGGGAAGAGGAGGCGCAAAGACAGGAAATTAAGCTCAACGCTGCTGTCGGAAATTTAAAGGGGATGATGCACGCCCACAGACAGACATATCAGGTATACGTTGTGAACATTTTTGTGTAAATCTGCACATAAAATGAACATTACTTTCCATGCCTGTTACACTTGGGCAAGATG
>NC_056701.1:5368028-5383028 GCF_018831695.1 Puntigrus tetrazona | reverse complement strand
CCCGGGGCTTGTGCCTGTTTGCTGAAGATTTGCTGTGGCGTGACTCACAAACACTTCCTAACTGAGACTTCAGCCATGCCGTATTCAGAGAAATCCAGGGAGCCCCGGGCCCTAGAATATGACAGACTTTCACATCATCCGACTCGCAGCTGCTCCGTCCTGACCCTAAATGCATTGCATTTTTAATACTTGCAATGATGGCACATTTCTAAATGATTAAAGTTATTTAGCGTTTGCATTGATAAGCCTTTTTTTTTTTTTTTAATCCTGTGAATATAACTTTCAAGTGAATACAAGGGATGTGTGATGCTCACAAAGGCGTTACAGAAGGTCTTAAGAAATTAGAGGTCAGTAGGATTTTTTTTTTTTTTTGACGCATGCATTAAAATGCATTGGTCTCAGTACATGAACACACGTACATGCACACACGTTCACTTCACCTCCCCCTGAAATATTAATTCCATAGCGTGATGGGATATTTTAAAGCAACCATGCGTATTGTGGACAGAGAAAGATTCCCGTGCTTTTTACTTTTTTTTAGTTCTTTGTGTGTCTGTCACGTCAAAAAATGAGGTCGTGTGGCTCTGATTTAAATTAGCTGGACTGTTCCAGACCCAATCTGGGTTCTCGGGGAGCTGCCAGATACTGCATCCGCAGCGAAGAACATCCAGCCAGATGGAGCCATGTCCCCACAATTCACAAAAACAAATGTGCGTCTTTATTCTTTCTTTTAGACGCCATGCTTAAAGGAACAGTCCGCCCCAAAACAAAAATGAGTTGTTCTCTTCGTCTGACTGCGTTTGGAGAAATGCAGCATTAAATCGCTTGTTCACCAGTGCATCCTCTGCGGTGAATGGGTGCCGTCGGATGTCAAAACATCTCAATGATCCGCAAGTAATCTACACAACTCCAGGCCGTTAATTAATGTCTCGTGTAGCAAAAACCTGTGTGTTTGTAACAAAAAAAACAAAACATCTCGACATTTCTAACTTTAAACCATTGGTTCCAGCTAAAATACCAGTCCTTACTTTAAGTGAAAAGTGAAGCTGTCCGAATCGGGAGTGGAAAATCCACGCTGTTTACAAGCAAAAACAGTTTTAATGCCGCATATCAGTGGATTTTGATGTGAAAGGACAACTAAAGCGTTTTATGGATTGCGATATAACTGATATTTTGGAAATAAGTGACCGTTTAAAGTCAAACCACCTTAACGATATATCTGTTTCTTCCAAGTGTGCAGCTCTTCTCGTAAGACTGCTTGTGGATTATTGCGATGCTTCTGCGACGGCACCCATTCACTGCAGAGGATTTATTGGTGAGCAAGCGGTTTCTCCAAATCATCAAAGTCTCCTGCATCTTGGAAGACGAGTAGATTGCGTGAAGCATGTCTCTCTCTTCAGCCTCTAGTCACAAACACCCGGTCATCTCACTACAGATGCCGTGATTATAGTCTCACATCGGACGCCAAAATCTGCAACAAAATCTCAAACTGCAGCATTTCAACAAACAAAGCAGACCCGAGATCTTTATTACAGACGTGAAAGGGAATTCTCTAAGCATTAAGATTTATGCTGCTAGATGCTTTTATTTGCATGTTAATTGTCGTCTGATGAATCTAAATAAATGAAATGTATTGTTTTGTTTATTTGGCCGTCTCTTAGGATCAATCCAGGCGGTGGGAGTGCTTTGAGTCACCGCTGCATTGTGACGGCACCTCATACCAATGAGCGCAAATCAGATTCATGTGCCGTGACGGGACCATCTCCATCTGAATAAATACAAACTATACCTGTGTGCTGAAATTTCACATCATTGCAGTAGTAGTAATTCAGTTAAGGCCTAAATTAATAGGAAATGTACTCGTTTCTGCCCGCTGAAATGGTGAAATGGTGAAATCATTCAAGATTTGCTGCTACTCTTTTTAAGACGCACTGTTACGATAACTCCAGACACCCAGAGCTCGGTGCAGATGTAGCATGCACGTTATCTGATTTGCATAATTCCTTCGGTAAATTAGGCGCTAAAGCAACGCAAACGGCTTATGCAAATAAACGGCACCACCAGCGGGCGCATCCCGGTCTCCCCCAGAGCGCAATGTACGACGGGTAAATGAACATCACGTTTCATTAGAGCTCGTTTGAGGAGATCTTGTAGGACCCAGAAACATGCCTTTCTTTACTGCCTCCGTGTGGGACATGATGCATGTCATTCAGCGCACCAGATGGAGAACCGAGGCGCACCGCTCTTCTGCGATATGCAAATAAACGGCCTTCCCTTATTAAAATTCATGACTGAAATAAGAGGTCATAACCAGCAAACGTCGAGAGCGGACAGGTTGTATTCCTTCGATTCTCCTTTCA
Source organism: Puntigrus tetrazona (assembly GCF_018831695.1). Taxonomy (NCBI): domain Eukaryota; kingdom Metazoa; phylum Chordata; class Actinopteri; order Cypriniformes; family Cyprinidae; genus Puntigrus; species Puntigrus tetrazona. The sequence goes on along the minus strand of NC_056701.1, from coordinate 5,380,668 downwards.
GGCGCAGTGGTGCTAAAATTTCGGAAATAAAGTTTCTCGTGTGCAATATTTAAATGCTGTACAGAAACCGCAAGCCGTTATGTTCTTAATAATAATAAGATGTTGTTCTTTAAATTTGTACATTTCCGCAAAATGGGAACATGATTCCACTTTGTCATTTTAAAACAACATGTAAACAAAGCCTGCTAATAGGCCTGCTGCTTTTTTATTTGATTTTATTTATCAGTTCCTCAAAGAATAAAACCTAGTATGACGGCAAAACAAGAACATTTTCAGTGACATTGTGTTAAAGAAACGACAGACAATGCATCTAAACAATCTGAAACGTATCTTTTCTAACTAATGGTCACCGCTCAGTGTTATTAAAGTACTGGATATTTTCATTAAACTGACTGCATTTTATTTGCAATATTTATTTGCCGTAATTATGGGCATTGACCGCATTTAAATACACTGGAAAATTGCTAAATTTTAAAATGAAATAAAATAAAATGTTAAAAGTTAAAATGATAAAATGGTGGGTGAACCGCTGATGTCACACGGATCTTTAAAAAACACATTTAAAAAAACGAATGAAGTAAAAAACGTTATCTGAACTGGTTCACTTTCTAGTAACGTTTTAAATATTCATGTTTTTTTTTTGTGCATTTTTTAAATTCATCCTTCAGGCCTTGAAAAAAATATAATACTATTGTTTGCTTGTATGGAGCTGACATGCATAAAAAAAAGAGGCATTCGAGGTCTTTATTGATTTTTCTCTTTCCCCGACCCCTATCAAGTGCGAGCAGCACTGCATGACTGAATGCAGGACTCGAGGGACTGCAGCCTGACGGCCGTTAAGCAAAGCTGTCCGATAACACACACACACACACACACACACACACACAGCCGAAGTAAAGGTTAAGTCACATTTGCATCCGATGGACTGCTATAATGCACATAACTCCCCCCTGAGACGTGCAAGCTGCTTTAGTTCAGGTTCCATTCGTGTTTCTATTTGCTTCTAACATTAAAGAAAACACACAAGGGGTTTTCATTGAAACTGTTGGTCTCTAAAAAAATGTTGACATTTGATTGCCCAGCAAAACCAAATGCTAAGTTAGCTGATAAGGTGTCACAGATGCTCGTTTGGGCGTTGCTAGGTGGCTGTCAGGGTGTTCTGAATGGTTGCTAAGGCATTGATGGTTGTCAGGGTGGTTTGGGTGGCTGCTAGGGCGTTGCTAGGTGGTGTCACAGTGACCTGAATGGTTGCTTTGGTGTTAGGGTGTTGTTAGGTTGTTGTCACGGGTTTCTGGAGGGTTGCCAGGTAGTTGTCATGGTGTTCTGGGTGCTTTATTGTTTCGAGGATGTCCTGAAATGTTGCTATGCTGTTGTAAGGTGATTGGCACAGTGTACTGGATGGTTGCTACGTGGTTGTCATGGTATTGTTTATGATTGCTAGGGCATTGTTGTGTCTGTGTTTTTTGGATGAATGGTTGCTAGGGCATTACTAGTTGGTTGTTAGGGTGTTCTGAATTGTTGCATGGGAATTGCTAAGGTTTTGTTTTTCTGGATGGTTGCTAGGTGATTGTTCAGGTGTTCTGGGTGATTGTTAGGGCTTTACTAAGCGGTTGTTAGGGTGTTCCGGACGGTTGCTAGGTGGTGGCCAGGGTGTTCTCGGGCATTGCAAGATGGTTGTTAGGGTGTTTTATGTGGTTGCTTGGGCTTTGCTAAGTTGTTGTGTTCTTCTGGATGGTTGCTAGGTTGTTCAGGTGTTCTGGATAGCTACTAGGGCATTGTGAGATGATTGCCATGGTGATTTGGATGGCTGTTAGGGCATTGTTAGATGTTTGTCACAATTTTCTGAGTGGTAAGTACTGTGTAACAGTGTTCTGGTATGTCTCTAGGGTGTTGTTAGGTGGATGTCCCTGTCTTCTGGATGATTTGTGGTTGTCATGGTGTTCGGGATGGTTACTAGAGCGTTGCTAGAGTGTTCTGGCATTGTGCAAGATCGTCAAAGTAGCACATCCTTAAAGGATCCCCCCAGAATTTTCATTTTTGAGCCAGTTCTAAGTAAAAAGTTGCATAGAGACTTTGTGGAGTTCTAACTCAATTAATCAGACATTTCATAAAACACCTTCTATGGCCAGTAGTTGAATTAATTCAGTTGTTAAACGCTGTAGCCTTTGGCAACCAATAATATGTCATTTGTCTTATGTAGGTCATTTTTCTTTCATTAGGCTATTCCGCATGCGTTGCTAACATCAATGCTGATGCAAGCATCACTAATGAGTGCAACTCCGCTGCTTGGTTATTTGTTTTAGACATTGTAGGCTTTGGCACGCTTGACCCACAGCAATGTAACATTAACCTACATTCACTGCGTCTCACAGTCACCTGAATCCTAAGCAAGAGAGGGCGGGAGGGACGCACGAGCCTGAATACAAATCAGACTCTCTCCTAGAGTCCCGGTTGCGCCGACTCTCGCGCGCGCACACGCGCACTCGCCGCAGCCGCACAGGAGAGCCGCGCTTGAATCTCTCTCGCCTCGTTAAAGAGGGATCCGCCTGTGCGCGGTTTGCACACAGACCGCGAGCGCATCTGCGTGCGTTAATGCGAGGAAACGCTCCGCGTGGAAACAAAATAAAAAAAATCCTGCGTGGGTGGGCGGATAGACGGAAGAGCGAGGAGGAGGAGGAGGAGGAGAGGTGCGCAGGAGCTCCATGGAAAACGCACGTTATGGCCACCGCATAAGAATCCATCGCGACGGCCGTGTAGGGTGTGAAGTAAGTCTGGTTATCCATCTGATTGTGCATGCGAACTGTTTTGGTCATTGGGGGAGACGGCGCAGGACTGTCGGGGTGCGTGGAGGGGAGGGGGGGTCACCCTGGAAGGATGAGTGATGTTTCCCTGCCCCATATCTCTGGAAATCAGAAGGACGCGGAGAAGGAGGAGGGCGGTGGGGGTGTGGTATTCCCCAAACGCTAGCTCTAATTACCCTGTACGGCGAAATCCCTTTAGGGTTTCACGCTCTTATTGCTTTCGCGTGCGTCCCCCCACCCCCCACCTTTAATAGCTTGAAATCGCGACGCTTAGAAACGCGCGCGCCTGTTTTGGGGGGTGGCTCAAACCCAGACGCACGTTCAAATCAAAGACGAGGCACGTACGCGCCGTGTAATCCAGGTGCTTACAACCGCGCGCCAGCAAGAGGATTACGCTCTCGAGCATGTGTCTTTATTGCTGGGTTGGACTAATGAAGGAATACGGAGAAGAGAGAGAGAGAGAGAGACGAGTGACAGAGTGTAAGTCGTGCAGCATGTTTTGGTAAGTGTGTATGAGATGCAATAAAGGGCATTGAGTGGAGTTCGGTAAAAATGATAGTTCATGCAAAACTAGAAATGATGGGATTTGCTCGCCTTTGTTTTCATTTTAAAAACCGGTATGCGTTGCTTCCGAGAAATATACACGAGATGTTATTTTGAAAAAAATGTCCCAAAAAGTTATTTTTATTGTTAGTGCATGAAGTAGGGTTCAGTGTTTACCATTCCGATTTAAAATTATGATTGTTATTTAAATTTTTTTTTTTTTCAATTATTAAATTATTAATTTATTTGTAGGGCTGCACAATTTTTAAGCAATTATATAATAACAGTAATTAGCATTAGTGGCGTTAGTAGTAGTAGGCTATTGATTTAAGTAAGTAAGAAAATATAATATCAAATAGCAAAAAATCGAGCAATAATTTACAGAACAACTGTACAGTTGCTAATATCTCTGGCTGTCTTAATTACTTAGGTTTTTCACTTGGCTCCACGAGCCGTTTTCGTCAGACAGCAGCTGGTTTGTAAGTGCTTCTCGTTATAGATTTGAGAAGATGGTTCCCAAATGACATTAAAGCGACCCAAAGCAGAGATGAGTCTGACCGAGCCACTCTGAAACACTGAAAAAAAACCAGTGCTGCGCTTCTCTCTGAAATTCGCTCCGTTTTGGTGAAGATGCTATTTTTCGTTATAAGATCAAACCCAAAGTCAGAAACCTCGAGGAGTTGTTTCGCCGTACTCATCGCCATTCTTGAATTATTCTGAACTCCAATCTGAGGCAGGCCATCTATATTTTTATACCTGAACCGTAATGGAAAGCCGGGGCAAGCTCTGCGTTATAATGGAGTTGGTCCGCCCCGGGAGCCTGCGGTGTTTGACTGTACTAATTGAAGCTCAAGTGTCCTTTGGGGATATAACAGCCTAGTCTCAGTTTGTGGCGAACCAGCAGCCGTGCGTCTCTGGAAAAGCCCTCCTGTTTGAAGGGGCTTGTTCGTTTTAGCTGTTGCCTTAGTGTTTGTCAGCTTGGCTCTGTAGGGTATAGACGGCTCTATGATGCACAAGTTGGTCTTACGCCAACATGTCTGTCCCGCTCAAGCAAAACCTGTTCGGTTAGTACCACCTGACCACAAAAAAGCATTTTTTTTGGACAAATATGTTATTAAAATTGAATGCATTTTGTCATTTCGTAAACTATAATCATTGAAATGCTGTGCTTATAATAATGGGTACTTGTATTTAAGTTTTTTTATGCTTTACAGACCTTTATTTTCACCCAAAATCTGTGTTTTTAAGCATGCACTAGAAAATGTTTACTTGGGAATAAATATTTTCCACCGTGGTTCGCACAAAATGTAACAATAGAATATGAACTAAATAAAAAATTATATGCATCTATTCTGAGGCCTATAAACTTCAAGACCTTGCAACTTTGATGTCTTGAATCTTTAATGTCCTCGAGTGGCTTTTTCGTGTACATCCGTGTTTTCCATTTCAATGAAACTACCGTACTTCCAAATTCAAATCTGCATTTCGGTGTACATCGCTTCCCGACGACTAGATGCGAACTCGCCCACTCTGATTTCCAGAAAGTGCACTAATAAGATCCTAGCTCACGGTTTTGGCCACGGCCGTGCTATTTTAGTGCGTGACGTGCACCAGACGGCCTGCGACGAGTGGATGGCTGGTCTGTGGGTGCAAGCATACGCTAGACCGTTTCTAGACACTTCACCTGCATCTACATAATTATCAAAGCACGTTAACATGAGCGGGACTAGACTAAAGCTAATTGCAAAGGATTAAAAAGCAATGAGCAAGAGACGCCAAGCTGGTTCTTCAAGGACGGCCGTTTTTCTTCTTTATTTGAACGCATTCACCCCTAGAGCCTTACATTAGATCGCGTCTCCTCCTTGACCGGGATCGTGCGTTTTAGCGTCCCTTTTTCCTCAAAGGCATCAAAGCGGCACACCACATAGGCTTTTTAGAAAACCTTCCAATGTTGCCCAGCAATGAAGGAACGCTCCGGGTTTTTTTTTTTACATTATCTGAGGACTCGCACACTGACAGATGTAAAATGTTGACCGCTGTGAGCATAAGGCGCGCTAAAAGCGGAGGCATGTACTAGATGCTTTCTGTCGTAGCGCTTTAGTGCCTGCCTTCATGTGATATTCATTCCCCTGTCCTGAACTCGGAGGTTTTACGTTGTGATGTTCAACAGACCTGCTGACAAAATGCCGCTCGCTGGTTCACAAGGCCGGTCCAGTCCTAGAGAGTTCTGGGCCGGTTTAGACCATCTGTTCGTAAATGAATATTAGTGTAAAAGGGGGCTTTTAAGTGCTAATTAGATCGCAGCCCACTACAAATGGTTGCATCTTTTGCTCTCAGTAGTTGGTCTTGTAGGTCACATGCTCTCTGTCAAGTAAAGAGCAGCCACTTAATTTGACGTCTACTTTGACTGATCCAGTAAGCGGACCTAATCCAGACTAAACGGCGAGTCTTGTAGCATTTCGGTTTTTTTGGGACCGTGTAAAATATTACATGCAGCATACGCAAGAACAGGAAATCTAATAAATAAATAATCGTGGAATACCATAAATAGCATGTTTAAATGTGTAAATATGGGACTCGGAACCACAAAATGTGTGTGTGTGTGTGTGTGTGTGTGTGTATATATGTATATATATGTGTGTGTGTGTATATATATATATATATATATATATATATATATATATATATATAATATATGTATATGTATATGTATATATGGTTGTGTGTATATAAATAGTATTTTTAGACATTTGACACAAAACTTGACTCTTCTGTAGTTATATTGTGTGCTAAGCTTTTTTTCAAAGCTATGGCTAGGATCTATTCTCTCATTCCGGCTTTTTGTCGCCGTACCATTGCCTCAGCAGGTGCTGTAATATCCACAGGCGCTGTGTGATGTCAAGTTTTAAACTTTGAACTTTTGAACTTTGTTTTTGAACGCGATGCTACTGGTCTAATTGGATTCAATGAACTATGCTAAGCTATGCTAAAAGTGCTATCGCCAGCCCCGGAGATCGGCTGAACGGATTCAAAAAGAGTAAAACTCAACTTAATAACTTTGAAAATGACTCTATTTCCAAAAACAAGTGGAGTGTTGGTTTAATTTCAGATGGCTGCCGTTATTGTGTTCAATAGCCAAGAACCAGTTTGTTCTGTAAAATGGCAAATAAACATCTTTTTTATGTATAATTTCATTCTTTCTTGTTTCTTGCTATAAAAAAAAAAGTGCATGAAAAATCATGATCATCCATCCCTGATTTAGACGCAGGTAAACGTAAAACCTGTGTCACATAAAAGATGGACTCTCAGTATAATCTGATTGTTTTGTGGTCACCTGTATATATATTTCTATTCTACGTAGAGTTATGGGTTTGCGTTTTAATGCAGTCATGCATTAGAGTATCCTTCAGGCATGCAAAGGACGATTAAGTTATTGCAATTGAGTTTTCTAGCTCCTGACCCGTTCTTTCTTTCTCTTTCATGTGAGAAGAATAAAGTGGGAGTGTGAGAGGAGGAACCGAACGGAAAGAAGCGGGATCTACAATGGCAGCAGAAGAGAAGCCTACTGTGAAGAGCAGTAGCTCCATTGTACCATGTTTCCTATTTGTGGAGGTGAGTTATCCTCAACCCTAACTGTAATCCGGACATTATCAAGCTGGATCGGGACGTTTGGATGAACTCTGAATGAGTCGTGAACTCTCAGTGTTATGTCTTGGCCTGAAAGGAAGCGATGCTCAAATAAATGTTAAATAAGTCAAAGTTATTAGAGATGTGAAAAGAAACGCTAGCTTCCTTTGTACTGATTCAGATCAGATTCGCACCATGTGATTTTGAAGGTCGTAGTTCGCCCTACTATTAAAAAAAATATCATGCATATACATTTCATTCTTCACTGATAGATCTATCAATCTATATATCTACCCATTTATCTGTATCTATAGATGTATAGATATATTTCACCTTTTTCGGTGCTGATGCTGAATTTAAAGGAATGAAATGTTTTCCGTGATTCGGGCTGTTCAGGAAGTAAGAGCTCATTTCCACGCGCTGCATTTCTTGAAGGATGGCCAGATAATGGTCTGAATTGTTGTTGTGTGTTCACTAATGCTGCGTGTGCATCACAAACACATCACGACGCTTGCCTCCGCTGTGGTTACCATGGCTACCGATCAGCTGGATCTCTATCCTGCGTCTGTATCCTTGTGCCGTATCATTTTTAGACGCTCTTTCTCCCACACGTGTAAATCTTCTCTTTCCTTCCTCCTTCGGCTTTCGTGCGGTAATATGCCCACGCACGCATTCACACACAGACATATTGTGCTCTTGCAGCATGCGTGTACGATTATTTGTCTTTTTTCTTTTCCTTTTTTGTGTAGCACATTCAGCTATTGCTATGACTCACTTTATCAAGACGAAGCATAAGACTAGGACTGTGAGAGATGCATAACAGCCGGATAGGTTGCACGATGATGCGATTTATAGTCGGTAATGCAATTTAGATTAATATTAAGCAACGCATTCAGACTGTTTTTGGACTACTTTCATCTTCTTTATAGTTTTGAATGGGATTATTGTTTAAAAAACTAAGTGAAATGAAATATATTCCGGTCTTTAGCAATATCAGGAATGCATTAAACATTACATTAAATCAGTGTTTCTTCAATCAGGGGTAAATGCTAAAAAAAAAATTAAATCTTATAATTAATTAAGTAATAAAAATACTGAAATTTAAATTTAATTATAATTAAAAAATATTAAAAATAAATTAAATTAAAATAATTAATTATTATTAATTTTTTTTTCACACTTGAAATAGTTTTTATACCTGCATGTCAGTGTAGCATTAAACTGTGAACGTGTAAATGTGTTTAGTTGCATTAGTACAAACCTTCAAAAATCCAACAGTATGAGTCTGTGCAAATCATTTTGCACTAACAATCTACCCCCCATATTGTATTGTGTTGAAGGCAAAGACTTAATTTATGTATGCGGTGACAGAATTTACATTTTTGTTCCTAAAATTGTGAGTTTTGCCTCAGTAGAGGTGGCGCTGAAGAAGAAATGAGTTGTAAAATCCAGCAGAGGGCGCAACGCTGCAGCTCCTGCTTTAGTGACTTTGACTTTGTGCACATCTGTTTAGTCTCACTTAAATGAATAGTTGTTGTTAACGTGAAGTGAAATGATGAATCGGTTCATCTACGGACGTGAAGATTTGCTTCCGGTTTTGCCACGGCTCTGAGCTAATTTTCACAAAGACAGTAAATGCTAATTGCTACGGGAGAGCAGTTTAAAAATGTGCGTTAAATATAAACCGAGCAAGATATGAAACGTAAAGGTAGCGCGCGCGATCGTCGGTCGATGGCGGTGAGCAAAAGCGTATCTAGCTTCTCTGGCTCCTTTGATGGCGGCGTGGAGATCTAGAAAGGGGCCCGGAAAATGAAAGGAATAAAATAGATTTTTGTAAAAGGACTTTGACGCTTGAACTGGCAGGTCGCTGATGAGCATTGTGGGAGCTGAGCAGTTTGACTCAGTAGGAGGATGAAAGGCTAGCAGCGGGAAGGCAGAGAAACACTTGCTCTTGACGGATGAAAGAAGACTTGTGGAAAGAGAGGAAGAGCAGCAGAACTTGGCAGCGTCCTAAATGACTTGAGTTCGCCGGAGCGGCTTCTCGGCGGGATAATGTGTATTTACAGCTGAGGACGCTGAAGCGCACAGTAATAACAGACCGAGCACGCTTCTGCATCCACGCCGGCGGTCTCTTATCAAGCCGCTAATTGTGAAGCGACAACAAACACGATGAAGCGGTGTTCAGTCTGTACAGTACATGCTTGCATTCTAATCGAATCAGCTGTTGCTCGTTATTTTTTAATAAGGGGATGCGTCTATTCATCCTGCTGATAAAAATAACTTTTTTTTTTTATTTGCTGGTTTACTAGCCTTAACTGGTTTCCCGTGGTTTCTTAATATGGTTTCCCAAACTCAGCTAGAACAGCTAGAAAAGTGTCCAGAAGCCTAAAGCCTGCCTTTGTGGAGTGCGGCTGAGACGGCGCTCATTAAAGATCGTATTTGTGCTTCCGTCCATCATCGCACAGTACAAGTATAAGGTACGTGGCGTCCTTTGGTGCTGTTTAGTTCTGCTCATCAGGCAGAATAAAAGGCTGTAATGAGCTATGAATAAGAGGAGAGATGAGCTGTCACTCAAAGGACTAGACAGCCTTCAGTGTCTGGCAGCGTGAAGAGAGACGACTCTAAAAATACTCTGAAACACCAGACTGATTTCAGGCCCAATTAGAGCCGAGACATTTGAATGACACTGAGATTATGAGTCATATCTATCTATCTATCTATCTATCTATCTATCTATCTATCTATCTATCTATCTATCTATCTATGTATCTATCTATCTATCTATCTATCTATCTATCTATCTATCTATCTATCTATCTATCTATCTATCTATCTATCTATCTATCTATCTATCTATCTATCTATCTATCTATCTATCTATCTATCTATCTATCTATCTATCTATCTATCTATCTATCTATCTATCTGTCTGTCTGTCTGTCATCCATCTGTCTATCTATCTATCTATCTATCTATCTATCTATCTATCCATCCATCCATCCATCCATCCATCCATCCATCCATCCATCCATCCATCCATCCATCCATCCATCCATCCATCCATCTATCCATCTATCCATCTATCCATCTATCCATCTTTCTATCCATCTTTCTATCTATCTATCTATCTATCTTTCTATCTATCCATCCATCCATCTGCAAGCTATCAAGCTATAACTGAACTGTTATATATATATATATATATATATATATATATATATATATATATATATATATATATATAAGCATAAGCATATAAAAAGTAATATATATATGCATAGACAACAATATAAGTATTATTATTCTTATTATAAATTAATTAATTTAAAATATTTTACAATGAAATGCATTTACATAATTTTTAACGTAAATATTGTTAATGATAACAATACAAATAATATATGGATATATTAAACTAATAACGCATTTTAATTAAAAAGAGTAGGAATTTGAATAATATATATATATATATATATATATATATATATATATATATATATATATATATATATATATATATATATATATATAATAACAAATGTATCAAGAATAACAATACAAAATTAAATAAAAAAAAAAATACAAATATTATGAATGAAATCTTTATGTATTTTGGTCTTGTACTGTATATGCTATGTCCTAAATCTCATAAGTGATAACAGATCAGATTCCAGGCTGTAGTTTCCTCCAGAGCTGCCCTCCGCTCTCGAACCCTGATCCAGAAAGAGGTCAGAAAGCTCCGAGGACTCGTACCTTCTCAGACAAGGCTCTGAAACAGAGCTTCGGTTCGCCACGCTCTTCCCGAGATTACAGCACATCTGTCATCCTTAATTTATGGCAGCGACGAATCGTGTCCCGTGGTAGCCCCTCTCTCCGTGTCCTCCGCAGCTCTCCTCCGGAGCGAGTCGCCGCCTGTCAGCTGTGCTCACGGTGATGCCGCGCTTAATACGGCGGCCGTCTCTATTGATCCGTCTCAGCTTGTTTGCCGTATCCACGGCAGAGAGGCGCATATATTACAGAGCAAGTGTTCTCACGCGTGACGCATATAAACCTCCACAGCACACGGTCATGTTTTCAGGAGACATGTTAGACTGATCCGAACTTTTATCTCCGGCTAACCTCCAGAACCGAGTGCTGACAGCGGAGTAATGCTGAATTTTTGCCGGCTGTGGAGAGACATGTTGCCATATGGAGCGTTCCTCCTCCCCCCCGGTCTCTAATTAGACCGTTTGAGTGAACACAGAGTGATTCTGGCACGGTGCGTTTCATGATCGTTCACTAACTCGTGCCAGATAAAAGCGGCGCGCTCCAGTGAGGTACTGTTTTGGATTTTGAGCTGAATGTTTCCGATGAATGAATGGACAGACGAACTGATGATCAGTTGCCCGTGCGCTGCATGCGGGATCTGTGTCGTATTAATGCTCGCTAAATATTTACACTAGATCACATATAAAAAAGACGAAGAGAAATCTATATCATTTTGCATTCGTGTGTTAAAAAAACAGTGATATTTTGATATATTAAGAAGTAAAAATAAAGAGAAATAAAGAACTGTTTTCTGTTCTAATGTATTTAAAATATATATTTTTAAATATTTTAGCCTCCTTCAGAAATCATTGCAATATGTCACTTTGATATTCAAAACATCAATCAAAACCAATCAATCCATGTTTAAAATATTTGTGCTGCTTAATTTTTTTGTAAACCAATAATAATTATATATATATTCATTTATATATATATATATATATATTTATTCATATATATATATATATATATATATATATATATATATATATATATATATATATATATATATGAATATATGAGGTATAATTGGTTTGCAAAAATATATATACACATTATATATATATATATATATATATATATATATATATATATATATATGTGTGTGTATGTGTATGTTGTATAGTGCTATATACATTTATACACATAAACACGCACATACAGTATATTTGTAAAAAATATTTAGATGTATACATTTATATTCATAGAATTTCTATATTATATATGTCTATTTAATCTTTAATCAATGTATTTTAAATATATGCATGAATGTGAGTGTTTATATATGCATTAAAAATCTAATATTTATTTGCATAAATATAGTTATTTTTTCATTGTCCACAATCATAATAACTCTGATCACTTAAACAAATGAATTGCACATCTCTGTGTTATTTTTATCAGTCATTCGCCAAGGTACGGTGCTTATAGTCACACGTGTTTAGGGGTTTGCTCAGGTTTCTTGCTCTAAATCAAGCACAGCCAATCATCTTAAAGCGCCGGTCTGCCCCCTGCTGGACACATTCAGCATTGCACCACACGTATTTCGTCCTCCTTATCTTCTTTGTGTTTATATTTCCTGTAAAGCTGCTTTGGAACAGTGTGTGTTAAACAAATAATTACATTTCTGTTATAATCTACAGCTACATTCAGGCCGCGATGTTTGGAAACAAAACGTGCTGAATGTTTTATCCCTGCGACGTTGCGTTCTTGTGTCTTTTCTCTCTTCGTGAAGGACAGCGCTGCGGGTCAGGCTTTGTGTTCGGGTGTGCGTGGATGTGGGTGTCTGTGTGGGTGGACAGATCCGGGTGAATAATCCAAGCGCATTTTTTTCACGCTTCGAGCACTCGGCGAACGAGCGT
>NC_056701.1:5298028-5363028 GCF_018831695.1 Puntigrus tetrazona | reverse complement strand
TTCTGTCACCTGTCGTGGATTCATGCTGAGATGTCAAGCTCCTGAAGCCGACGCGACTCTCGATGTACAGTAACTCTGCTCAGAAGTGTTACTAAAACCTGTTAAGAAACCGTCTGACAGAACCCTTCGGCTCCTAATTAATGCCATGTTTGTTTCTGGAGCTTGCGGGGTCAGATGCGAACGCCCCTGTGTCCGTGGCGTCTGAGCCCTGCGTCACAGAGAGCTAAGATGAGTTCCAGCGAACACAGAGTCGTCTTCTCACAGGAGGATGAAAATAATCGTTCTCCCTGATTCAGATGCGCTCGCACATGTTGTGTAATTCACAGCGAGGGCAGCGAGATGTTGGTTCAGTCTGGTTTGGTCTCGCGGTGCCGCTGGTAGAAGATCTTTGAAGAAACGTTTTCAGCAGCTCTCAGCTCTTAAGCCATCTACTACCTCGACTAATCCACAGTGACAGTCGGGTTCATATAGGACACGATTCACAAATACGTAAAAAAACCCTCATGTTTATCGATTGTATTATAATCGTAATATTATATATCAATATCGCGCATTGTATCTCGCGAAGTGAGTCTACGTTCATAAAAAATGCTGTATTCTAGTTTGCGGGAGAGTTTTTAACGCTTCAAATAATGACACGGGAGTGTGTGAAAGTGTTTGCGGTGCCGATGATTAATGCGAAGGGAATGTGAGAAGAAGAAAGTGTTGGAGCGAGTGATGCACAGCGATAAAAGAAAGTCCGAGATGAACACCATCTCGACGCGGCGTGATCAAAAGAGCCCGGCTAATGCTGAGAGAATGTCAAAAAGAAGCTGTTAATAATTAATGGCGCGCTTCTCTAAAAGTTTTCGAAAGCTGCGGGTGCTGTAGGTTTGTTTTTTTGAAAATTTAATAGACTGCAGACTGCAATGTCACACGCACCGGCAACCAACTCGACTTCAACCCTGACATATGGAATAATAGTAATATAAGGCTTATGTTTATACATTTATTTATAATAATGATATTTACATCGCCGAATGTGAAAGAAAAATTCAGATGCTTGGAACAAAAATGTTTGTTCCAAATAATATGCCTCATGATGGGATATTTGAATGCTTTGGATGATGTTAAATGCAGGCTAATGATCACGCACAGCTATAACGTCATGCCCGTGAACGTTCAAGAGTGATTTCTGAGCCAGCCCGGATTTTCAACGCAGCTTCTAACTGTGTTTTGTATTTGGTTAAATATGAGGAGACTGCTCAGTGCGGCACAGCACCGGCTGCTGAATTCAGATCTGCATTCGTTGCATTTCTACAGCGCCGCATTATAACCAATCACACACGAGTCAGTTGAGCTTATGAGCGCAACTGCCAATCAGAGGAGTCTGTGCTGATACGCAGTGTTTTGTTGACTTGAACTGACTGAATTATGTGGCTAATTCTCTTTTTTGAAGAAACAGCACTTAACGAATGTTAAGTGATTTTAATGGGAGTTTTTGAGAGTGCCTGAACTGAATGAAAATGTTCTTTGATCGAGTAAATGAGCTTTGCTTTCAGTTTTTATTTTACCTGCATTTTTACAGTAAGTTACTGGCAGCACGGTGGCCTATATACGGTGAACTATATTTTGGTTGACAGTACTGTTTTTAATTACTGTTGCATTACCGCACAGTGCTGTAAACCAGAACACAGTACGTGTGTGACTGCACCGTAATTATGTAGCGTAAAAAAAAAAAAACGTATGTGTGTAAAATGGTATTTGCAAAAAACACATTTGCGCAATTTTTTGCTGTATTTTGGCTTTATTTTAAGATTGAAAAAATATTAGAAAAATAAAAAAAAAGCAAAAACATGGCCAAAAAAAAGAAATGGCCAAATGTCCCCCCAATATTTCAAAATTTTGCACTTATCTATATATATATATATATATATATATATATATATATATATATATATATATATATATATATATATATATATATATATATATATATAATCGAACAGAAACATTTTAATTGTACAAATATCTCACAGCACTACTGTTTTAACTGTATCTTTTTTTTTATTATTTAATTCAGTCTTGGTTAGCATCTAAAACATGACTTATAAAACATTTTTAAAAAATAATACTCTAAATCCTAAACGATATATGTTCAGGACGCGATTACGGCCTTGCTGTAAACCACGGCTTCACGGGGCTCATTGCTTTTATAAAACGGTTACTCCATATGCGTTGTACGGTTTCACCAAATAAAACAAAAGTCGAGGCATATTCTGCACAGGCAAGCAGATGAAGCGTTAAGTGGTCTCCCATAAAAAATTAAAACCCTGAACCATTATTCGGATTGCGTTCATAATCCTCGGCCTCCTTTCCTATGTAAACCATGCATCAATTTAATAATTTAATATAACTCATAAATATATTAAGGCACTTATTAAGTGTTCCTACAATGTTTTGTCATGCTATTTAACGATTGAAATATTGCTGCGACCGATTAATAGTGATTGCAAATTGCCAATACTTTTATTGTTTTGAGAGATATGATGTGTTTACAGATCTTGAGGTATAACTAGGATGTTTGCGCATTAGACGGGTCAGTAGATCAGCACACGTTCATTTATCAGCCTGCTTTAGCTTCAGTGTAGGTTGCATGAAAACAGCCTAAATATAAGCTCTTGACGTCCAGAGGGAGGACTGGGGGGAGTGAAGGTGCACAGCAGATGGCACCGGCTGCTCGAGGGCTGAAAGCGCTGGCATTTTAACATATGGCTGAACTGTGCACCTCCCTGTCGTGGCATGGATGTCCACTCGCCGCCTCGAGGAAGAGACGCTGCAGGATCTGTTCTGCGTCACGGGAAGAGACGACGTGAGACGGGGGAAGCAGCAGCAGTTTCAGGCCCCGGGCTTTCGTTGGGTTTCATCACGCAGTCATCGCTCCGCTGTCTCACTTTGGTGTTCTCTGAAAGACGTTAATACTTTTGTTTAGCGGAAAACTGCATTCGGTTGATTAAAAGTGACAGTCAAGACTTAATAATACGAAACGCTTTTTACTTTAGAAATAAATGCGGTTCTTTTTACCTTTCTATTCAAGGAATGCTGGAAAAAAGAGCGTTTTCGTGGAAATGTTGTGAAGCGCATACGTGCATGGTAATAATAATAAAATGCTTATTGTGTATCTAATCAGTATATCAGAATGATTTGTAAAAAAAAATGACGACTGAAGTTTGCATATTTGTTCTATATATATATATATATATATGTGTGTGTGTATATATATGTATGTATGTATGTATGTATGTGTGTGTGTATATATATATATATATATATATATATATATATATATATATATATATATATATATATATATATATATATATATATATGTATATGTATTTATATATATATATATATATATATATATATATATATATATATATATATATATGTATATATGTTCTATAATCAAATAGAATTTGACAAATATCTACAACACAACTTCTAAAACATTTTAAAAAGTACTCACCCAAACCTGTGAATAGTACTTATATATTAGTGTTTTTACATAAACGTCCAGATATTTTTGCATTTGCTACTAATTTTAGTACTGTATTACTTTTTTTTTTTTTTTTTTTGTCAATAGGACACTCAGTAAGAGAAAAAAAGCAACTTAAACTGGCTCTTATGTTGACTTATGTTGACTTTAAATATCAATTTAAATCGGATTTAATTTTATATATATTGTGTATTATTATATAAAATTGCTGGGTAGGATTTAGACCTCGTATCCTGCCTTTGACCGTTCCCTGATCTCTCCTGGGAGTCATTGTGGTGTTGAGATCTGCTTTATATTATTTATTATCGTGAAACCCATACGAGCCACAAGCTTAATTACCCATGACAGACTAAAAGCTGATAAAGAGGATCTAGAAACGCAGCTTTATCTCATTTAATGGCGCATTATTCACACTTGAACTGAGGTTCAGTCTCACCAAAACACACACGGTATTAGACCTCATCAACATCATCACGGCCGGCTTTTAAAACGGCGGTTCACCCAAAAATGAAAGTGCAGTCACCCTTACTCTATCGCTGCAAACCCTCTAAACTTTCTCTGGGTGTGTGAGTCATATGGATTGTGTGTGCGTGTGTGTGTGTGTGTGTGTGTGTGTGTGTGTGTGTGTGTGTGTGTGTGTGTGTGTGTGTGTGTGTGCGTGTGTGTGTGTGTGTGTGTGTGTGTGTGTGTGTGTGTGTGTGTGTGTGTGTGTGTGTGTGTGCGTGTGTGTGTGTGTGTGTGTGTGTGTGTGTGATGTCAGCGTGTGTCAGCGGTCAGGTGCTAAACTGGGAGATGTGTGAGGTGAACGCCGTGTCCCTGTCCCTCACTGTCTCATCTCTGACGTCTCTCTCTGTCTCTTTGAGTTGAAGGTAATGGATTTGATGCTGTGTTTACGGTCTCTGGTTCTTCTCGGGGAAGCGCTTGTACAGCATTATGACTCCGATGTTTATTTCAGGGGTTCTCGCTTTTTTTGTTCTTATATTGATCATAAAGCTGTGGCCCAACACAGTAATTAAATTGTTTATCATATTCACGTAAACTGAAACATCTTTTGGTCTCACTTTATATTAGGTGGACCTAATTCAATTATTCAGTTGGTGCAGTGCACTTATTGCATGCGTGGTTTTTTACATCGTACGTACATTTTTAAAAAACACCTGTATGTAATTATACTTGTAAATAATTTCTGTAATTATATTTATAATCCCTTAACTCACCCACAGCACCAAGCCTGTCTCTAACCTTACCCGTATCCACCTCAATAGCAGCAAGTGTTTTGCAAAACAAAAGGCCATTTAATATAAAGTGACATGGTGTTTTTACTTGACATTTAGTGTTACATTTTATTTATTTATTTATTTTCAAAATATTAGACATCCCATGCAATTTTGTTACTCGCAGCATTGTCTTTATTTTTTCAGTATATTGTATTTCATCTTGTGTGCATGCATTTGTATTTTAATTTATGTTAAAAAATCACATTTTTTCTAACATAACTTTGTTACTCACTTTCATTTTACATTTTTCATCATTTTTTACATATTTAATTAAATTTATTTTATTTAATCGCTTTCTATTCGTTTCTAGCATTTTTAATGTTACACTTTGTGTATTTTGTTCTCATTTTATTGTCAGTCAAGTATGTTCCCATTATACTGCACTTCCCAAATTATTACACACATCAAGACAAAAAGATATTTTCATGGCTTCGTGCTCTAAGCCATGAATTCTTCGCACAAAATGCACTAATCAAGTTTTTTGAACATGCTTTCAATGTATTCTAGGTTGTATCTTGCGTAGTTTTTTTTTAAGGTTTCTAGCTTGTGCTATATAAGACAGGCGAAATACTACCGCATTGCTATTTTAAATACAAAGGAGCCATATTCACACACAGGATTATTATTTAAACCCTTATAGAAGAGATGTGTGCGCACCTCTTGCATTGCAAAGCAGAATTAGTCACGTCGATGAGCTGTTACTCATCATAACCGTAACCAGGGAGATCAGAAATAATGAGGATCTGGTGCTGGCATTTGAGAACGGTGAAAATGAGGGACTATTAGCGACTCATGCTTCTGGAAACGCCTGCTTAGCAAGAGTAGGCGCATGTTCGCCGCACTCGGATTTCGACCAAATGGAGATTCAGTAATGCCAAAACAAACGGGGTGCTGGATGATTTGGCAGCCGCTGTGTGTCTCATTTGTGTTTTCCTCCTCCTCAGATTCTGGCCGGCGAGGTAATGGTGTTTTTCATGAGGTCAGAGAGCACGCAGGAGAAGACCATAGTCACAGCCGACTGCTGTTACTTCAACCCTCTGCTGAGACGCATCATACGCTTCCTAGGTACTTCAGCTCGATAATCAGCTCATAATCTATAACAAAATGCTGCCAATATTTAATTTTGACCTATAACAAATATGGCCAATATTGTACAGTATTTTTTATTTTATTTTACAGTTAATAATGTATTTTTTTTTTATTTCATGACAATAACAAATAAAATGACCAGTATTTTAGTTTTATTTTATTATTTTTATGATTTTATTATTAGTTTATTATATATATATATATATATATATATATATATATATATATATATATATATATATATATATATATATATAAAAAAATATAATATATATATATTTATATATATATATAGTTTATATATATATATATATATATATATATATATATATATATATATATATATATATATATATATATATATATATATATATATATATATATATATATATTTATTATTATTTATTTTATATATATATATATATATATATAATTAATATCATACATATATTTATTTATTATTATTTATTATATTTATATATATATATATATATATATATATATATATATATATATATATATATATATATATATATATATATATATATATATCAGCGTGTTCTTTTTCGGTTTATACTTTGCAATACAATTTATTATAAACTATTATTATTTATATATAATATGTTATATAATTATTAACTATATATATATAATATTATATATATATATATATATATATATATATATATATATAGTCTTATGACCAATACAAATAACTATATATATAGTAATGACATTATATAATAATGCAAGAAAAACACCATTTTATGTTCCATATATGATCTCCAATATATTAGCAGCACCAATTTTTGTATGTTTTCCATTCGTTCCTGAAACCTTGTCTCTGTGCTTTCACTCAGGCGTCTACACCTTCGGCGTGTTCACCACCACCATCTTTGCCAATGCCGGGCAGGTAGTGACAGGAAACCAGACGCCTCACTTCCTGTCAGCGTGCAGACCAAACTACACGGCACTGGGCTGCCATTCCAACCTGCAGTACATCACCGAGCGCAAAGCCTGCACGGGAAACCCCCTCATAGTAGCGTCTGCTCGGAAATCGTTTCCCTCCAAAGACGCAGCCCTCAGTGTTTACTCCGCGGTGTATACAGTGGTGAGGATAATGAACCTTCGACTATTTTAATGATGCGACTGAATCTTGTGTGTAAACCAGCGCTGCTATATCTCTGGAGCTTTAAGCGATCTCACAAACTTAAGGCTTTGAGAGAAAAAAGCATGTCACACTACTTTAGTGCTTTTGGAGGTGATTTCTGGCGGTTAGTACTGGTCTGGCTGGTGCTCTGGTATGGGCCTGTCATCAGCAGAAATTGTGAAACAGGTTCAGCGTGTTCTTTTTCCGGTGAATCTGGTTAAACAAGGATGTTTTGCTGGTTAAAGGCCAATTCACATCGCGCTGACAGATACAGAACGATGCAGACTGCGGAATGAGTTCAACGGAAAAGCACAGATACAACATGTTCAAGCACCAATCAGTGTCAACAGACACTGACAGACATAACACAACAAGCAGACAAAACCTGACAAACACGTCTGCCGCTGTTCGACGGTGCAGTGTGAATTGGCCTTAAGATTGTTAAACAGGTGCCTCTTCCAATTTAGATCATGTGTGTGTGTGTGTGTGTGTATATATATATATACACACACACACACACACACACACACACACACACACACACACATATATATATACATATATATATATATATATACACACAAATACATCTAATTAACAATAAAACACAAGAAAAACATGATATAATAAATAAAAAACATGATTAAATTTAAAAACTGGGTGAAACATGTGTTCATGTTTATTCCAATGAAGTCAAAGCCTTTTGAAAAATATATTTGTGGCCATCAATTTTGATATTGTGACGCTCCGCCACAAGCACATCAATGTATGGGAAACACTCTAGATACATTTTTATATGTATATGTAGGCTTGTATGTATTTAAACAGTTTGCATAAATGGATAACTCAGTTTTTTTTTTTTATGTAAAAAAAAATAGTTTATTTATTGTGCACTCCAATTAATTTCAACAGCTAACTAACACAAGAAAACAATAAAAACATGATGATTTTTGACATGATTTATCTTAATGACGTGATTTTTTTTTAAAGTAAAAAAAAACGAGTTATCTGTTTTTGCAAATAAACTCTTCATATAAATGTACAAATAATGCTCAGGGTCATTTAATTGTAATGCAATGTTTTATGGATTGCCACAAAACATATGTTTGTTTTTTGACATAATAATGTTTGTCGAGCAGCATATCAGAATATCTGACACCGAAGATTTGAGTAACGGTGCAGAAAATGTAACTTTGCATCACAGGAATAAATTACGTTTCGAAATATAATCAAATAGAAAAAAGCTATTTCACAATGTTAGTGTTTTTGCTGTAATTTGATCAAATAAATGCAGCCTTTTGTGACCGAAGAAGCATGAACATCTCTCAAAATTAAAACATTTTCCTCTACATATTATTTACATGAAATCAGTAAAGGAAAAATAATACTAGATGCTTAATAAAATATATAATGCTAATGAAATCTAAAATACTACCTACAAGACTTATAGGTGCTAAATAACTTAATGCATGGCTTTAAAACTATTATTATAGCAATGGGCCTAGTTGTACTTGTATCAGGCATGTTTTTGACTGTCCTTTGCAGATGTACGTGACGTTGGTGTTCAGAACTAAAGGGACGCGTCTGACCAAACCCACACTGAGCCTGACTCTGCTGTGTCTGGCCATGCTGGTCGGTGTGGTCCGAGTGGCCGAGTACCGCAACCACTGGGCCGACGTCCTCGCCGGATACTTCACCGGCGGAGCCATCGCTGTCTTTCTGGTGAGAGCATGCGAGGTGTGATTAATACAGCGCTCAAATAACAAGATAATTGCATGCAAATACACTACTGTTTAAAGTTTATGGTCAGTACGTCGGAAATGAATGCTCTTGTACTGTTATACATTAAATTGATCAAAAGTGACCATAAAGACACATTTAGTTTTGAATAAATGTTGTTTTGGGCTTTATATACCAATTGCCTTTATATACCAGTGCCCCAATTATGTGTTATGAAAGGTTTATATTTTGGTGTTGGGAGTCCTAATCAACATGTTGACATGCATGCGAGGTCAAAAAAGCATTTATTTCTACCTTATTTGTTCAACGACTCCTAAACGATTGGTTCAACGAATGAACTCCTCCACTGATTGGTCGATTTCGTTTAAAGCACTGTTTGTGAGCTTTTATCGCTCCAAAAGTTGGCAGAGAATGAATTTGCGTTTTCATTCAGACCAATGCGAGCTACAAGTTAGCAGGGAATACGCTAATGTTTAATTTGACATCAACATGAAACGGCTTGGGGTTCGCTGATTCAGTGATTCAGAGTCGACTCTTTCTTTTGAGAGACAATAACAACACAAGGCGCACTTTCGGATTTAAAACCGCAGTATTTTATGTAGATGAATTTGTCCAATCTCTACAAAATGTTCGTCAGGCGTTTTCTCTCATAACCACGGCTGCTATGTGAATATATAGAAACACCATGGAGACCAAAGTAATAAACCACAGTAATAAAAGCAACTTATCTGTACAATATTGAACCGCATAGCATCATATTTTTTTTTCCTCATTGCATTGAATCGGATTGTGTTGAATTGAATCGGATGAATCGTGTCACATCGCATCTGTCACTGCTTCATATGTAACTTTAATATATCTTATCAAGATGCGTATGGCATCGACTTCAGTTATGGAGATGCACAGCCCTGTTTTTAAACATTAATATAAAGTAATGTTACTGGAGCAGTCACAGAAGACTGAGTAATGATGCTGAAAATTCAGCTTTGCAACACTGGGATAAATTACAGTTTACAATATATTAAAATAGACTGCACATATTTAAATAATATTTCACAATGTTGCGGTTTTTACTATATTTAAATGCCTTGGTTAAAGGGTTTGTTTGCCCCAAAATGAAAGCTCTGCCATTAATTACTTAGCCTCATGTCGTGCCAAACCAGTAAGACCTTCGTTCATCTTCAGAACACAAATGAAGTCGGAGAGCTATCTGACCCTCTATAGACATTAAAACATTAAAAAACATTAAAAACATTGGTAGAACAGTCCACAGGACATCACTGGCTCAACTTCAGTTTTGCAATGCCGCAAGAATTTATTTGCGAAAATAAAATAAAAACAACATTCTTCTCCCTCAAGTTACGTCTTCCACCATTTTGGAGATTACTTAAGAGCGCATTTGACGTAATCAGCCTGGTTTACGTTGACGTGCATCGTGACTATTCTCTAAAATGGCGGAAGACGTAACTCAAGGGAGGAGAATGGTTGAGTAAATCATGTTTTCTTTCTGCAAAGCGTCACACGACTAAAGCCACTGATGTCACATGGACCGTTTTACCAATGTTTTACTACGTTTCGGGGACCTGGAAACATGTCTGTGATTTCAATCAAAAATATCTTAACTTGTGCTCTGCTGAAGATGAACCACGACGGGTTTGGAACGACGCGAGGGTGAGTAATCGCTAACAGAAGTTTCGTTTCGGGATGCTGTTTTCTCCACGGCTGCTGTTCTTTATTTCCCTCTCTCTTCTCTCTCTCCAGGTGACGTGCGTGATCAACAACTTCCAGCAGACCAAGCCCCCACCCCCTCCGGTGCGACCCCAGCGCCCTGAGTCTGTGCTGGGCATGCCCATGGTGGCGCTGCCCTGCGTAGAGAGTCCACTTGAAAAGTTAAGTGGCACTCAGGTAAGGGGTGGGAGTGGGTTAGTGGCAGGGCTGCACACATAAGGGGGATGGATTACGCCCCACCCCGTCCTTCTGTGTTTGACCCAGTGGACCCTAATGTGACCCACCCAGCCCTCCTTCTCCCCTTACTAGCATGTCCGACCTGCACAACCCAAACACCAACCACAGCCATCCACTGACGCTCTGGAGGATTGATCCGCTCCTTGCCTATCCCGAAGAGACGTTACATTACTGTTATAATAGAGTTAAATGTTTAGGGCCGTTAGCTCGTTGATCCCTCAGTGGGTTGATGGGAGTTTTACGTCTATAGAGCAGATGTACCTTTACGACAATGAAAATGGACTGTGTAGCATGAGGAACTTCAAAGACGGAAGGCCATTAGATGGTTCATTCTGGGAAAAATTACCGCAGTGTGAGTTTCCCTTCGTAGGCCACCCTCATCCTCCTCACTTTTGAAACTACTTTGCCTTCTTTTCCTCTCTTTGTCACCTCGACCATACAGTCATCCCTTTCCTCGCTCAGTCTTATATTTTGTTTAGTGATGCACTGAAATTTTGGCAGCCGAATGGTGGGGTCACGGAGGGACAAAATCATTGACCGAAAGAGTGATGTTTATTGTAGAGCATGCCAGGTTGTGACTGTCAGCATCTATTCGGTGAGCGCTTTTAAGGAAGCCTATTTCCGCCACAGATTAAAAATACGAATAATGTAAATGAAACCATTTTAACTTTTCTCACCATAAAGTAGAAATCTATAACAATTCAGATTTTTTTCCCCCAGCACTCAGTTTCAAGTTTTTGACTTTTTTTTTTGTTAAAAAAACCAATTAATCAGGATTTATTGGATCCGAAATAAGTTCTTTTTATAATAAATATTAATAGCACACATAAATATATTATGCATATATAAATACACACACATACATGTATATATTTCAGAAAAATGTTTATATATTAAATATATATAATATAATATAAATTATAAAAATATAAAGACATAAATACATATATACATATCTTGTAAAATATATACTGTATGTGTTTGTGTGTGTATATATATATATCTCAGACTTTTATTTTGTATGTGATTACATGACAGCACTAATAGCAAGATATAGACACAGTAATAAAAAAATAGACTCGTAATTGCAAGAAAAAAGAGAATAAAAAAGTAATTGTGACTTATTGTCTCAAAGTTAGTTTTCCATTTAAATTTTTTTTAAAGAAAGAAGGGAAAGAAAACACGTTCAATTACAATAAACCTGATAGTTAGCTATAAAAAAAAACAACTCTAGAGTTGAAAATTGTAATAAATATTCACTTTATTTTCGCAACTTGTTCATGATATCCTTATTATTTAATCTGTCCTGAAAAAACGGTTTTATTGTAGCCATTGTTTAAATTTAAATTGTAGTAGATTATAGCAGAATATTAGTATTATTCAAAACAGTATTATTATAAAAACAGTATTATTAATAAGTTGACATGTCAACTATTTAAACGTTTGCATCAGCTTGTTGAATATTAAATAAATGTTACTTCTGGTTTCCGTTTTAATTTGCCGTTTTTTTGATGTGTCTGTAAAGAAATGAATTTTGGTGCATCACTAATTTTACTCTATCCGAACACAGTTTCCACCTTTCAGTCTTGGTTTCTCATCCTTTCTCTCTCTCTCCCCCCTCACACTCTCTCTCTCCCCCCTTACAGACTCCAAGGGGATCTCCATTCACTGAGATCACATGACCATCAGCCTCATCGGTTCCCCGTCCCCCCCGATGTCCTCATACCGTCTCGCTCCATTTCCAGCGAAGTCTAGACCAGCCGTCCCAGCACGCGCGCCACTGCGCCGCCCACTCCGCGGGACGCTCCGCCGCTCTGCACCGCTCCTACTCCACGCAGGTCTAGATTTCCTCACCTCCAACCCCTCATCCTCCATATTCCTCCATGCTGCCGATAGGGCCTCCACAAACCGCTCAAACAAACCACGAGAAGCACTTTTTAGAGCGCCTGCTCGGAGATCCCGAACGCCAGAAAACACAGGTAGGCGTCTCTCTCTCTCTTGCCGGAGAGTTTGTTTGGACCGTGGGTGGAGGATTCGAACCCGTTCAGACCTCTCAAAAACCAACCCGACCTACTTCCTGGGGAACCGATGAAGAAGACTTGATCAGCTTTTTGGCTGAAATCCAGAACTTTGGCTGCAATTTTTACTGCAGTGTGTAAATACATGCACTGTTTTTTGTTTTGTTTTTTGGCTTTTTTGGTTAAAAGCATGTCTGTTTTGTTTATTTTTGATCATTAGGGAGACAATTAGTCCTCTTTTTCCGAGACATGTCCTGGATTGTCAGCGTTTTGGCTTTGTTTTCCTTTTTCCTTTCATACTTGCTGAAGGTAATGACTGAAACGTTTTTTTGACCAATAGCATGCAGGCATTGTGTAAAATCGACCAATTTTGGAGCGCAATAAGGCGGTATCTACAGAGAACATCAAAGTAATGCGAATACATGCACATATAATGTATGACAATCTACCAATAGGAAAACAAATTCAAATCCCGGACATTTTAGGCAATCTAGAAATCCCAGCTAGGACATTTCTAAGAAAAAGAGGATGCGTGGTCACCCTAGCACTGATGGAGTTTACAAGTTACGTTTTTATAGTGTATGGTTTTGAAAAATGACATACATAGGTATCTATTGGTTTGTTTTTGAGTCATATTCACTATGCGCTTGGGACAGTCTCATCAGCATCAGCCATCTGGACGTCCTGTAAGTGCACATCAAGGTAAAAACCTCTAAACTTGGGAGACGTTCTTGATACCAGCTCTTATAATAACGTTGGGATGCATTGCTAGGAATTGACAGACAGAACGACAAGGCACATGAGCATCAACCGCAGCGCTCCTTTTTCATTTTTAATGTCCGGTTCGTGCTCACAAGGATTTTTCCACCAGCTAGATGTAATGCACAGTCTAACACGAAGGCCTTTTCATTACCGTGTCCTCAGACACAACACGAGGCTTTCAGACATGAGACATTCTTACAGTTTTTCATCAAGGTATGGATTAGGTTTTTCATTTCTCAGGAGAGAAAAGCAAGAAAAGTGCCCCATGACGTCAACAGAGCCGTAAAAACAGCATCAGTGTTGTTGTTGTTGGTGTTTCTGTGAAGGAAGTTTTAAAAACGTGGTAACTGGAGGTCAGCTAGTTTCTTTCCTGTATAGTGAGCAGCCTTTTCACATTCATATCACCGTGTGTTACTAACAAGGTTGTGCGCCATTCAGAATTGAATTACGGTTTGAGTCCTGAATTTAAAGTTGAGGTGGCAAACTAATATATAATCATTTGAATGTAAGGAAACGGAATGGAGGTTTGTTGAAATGTTAATTCCGTACAATAACATTTCACTAGAAATGAAAGGTTTGGGAAGTTGTTGTAGTCTGCTTTGTTTAACTCTACAAACACTTTTTAAATTGGCATTTTGTTTATTTTATTAGCACTTTTGTAAATAAAAAGCTCATTTTTTTATAATATTCTAATATATTTAAGGAGTGTACAGTTACAGTTAACCTTTTATTAGATTGTTCTTAGTTATCTAGATATGAAATTTCATATAGGCATAGATAGATAGATAGATAGATAGATAGATAGATAGATAGATTTTTTCTTACTGTCATTCCAATTGAATTTCCCGTTGGATGTGGTCAATACAACTCAAAATCACATTTGTAAATGAAAAACAGAACCAATTCTGAATTTTGCACAACCCTGTTTAGCAAGTTTGTAAAAACCTTTGGCTGTCGTTTTATAATGATGATGTTATGAAATGTCCTTGCAATGAAGTCATTCCTGCAAACAGCACAGGGTGCCTGGTAATGCAGTTTGATTTGATGACCAGTTAATATTAATCAACTGCCTGGGTGAAAGAAGTAGTAGAGTGAGGGTTTACGTTTTGATGAACAAATAAGACAAAAACATGCCGTGATGAATCATTCACAAGAAAGGAAGGAAAGTGTATTAAAGGAAGAAATCACAATTTCTGAAATGTTACTCACCCTCAGGCCATCTAATATGTAGATGGGAGATGTTTATTTCTATGTCAGAACAGAATTTGGCGTTCGTTTACCAATAGACCCTCTGCAGTGAATGGGTGCCGTCAGAATCGGCGTCCAAACAGCTGATAAAAACATCACACTAATCCACAAGTAACCCATAAAAGATCATTAATGTTTTGTGAACTGGAAATCAGCGTGTTTGTAAGAAGTAGATTAACTTGAAACTGTTAAAACCAGTCCGCTACCAAAAAATCAGAATGAGGAGAAAAATCTGCACAGATTAAGTACAAGAGAAAACAAAACATTTCTAAACAATTATATCGGTGGATTTTGATGTGAGGGACAGCAAGTTCTCCTTTTGTTATAGACTCAAACTTTGATGAGTTAGCTTCAAACGCACAGCTTTTCACTCAACAAGGCATTAACTGATGGTCAGGAGCGGTGTGGATTATAGTGATGTTCTTATCAGCTGTTTGGACTCACGGCACCCATTCACTGCAGAGGATAAAATGCTGCGGAAATTAAACGCTAAATTTCTCCAGATCTGTTGCAATGAAGAAACAAAGTCATCTACATCTTGGATGAGTGAGTGAACTTTCGCCAAACTTTCTTTTCTGCGTAAACTACTACTTTAAGAAATTTAAATGGGGAATTTTGGAGCCAACGGTTAAGTGTCTCAGGCAGCTAAAATAAAGTCACGCTCACAGATTGCTCGATCAAACGTAATAGGTTTTTTACACAGAGGATGTTCATGAGTTGGTGTATGTGCTGTTGTACCATACGTAAACCAAGTGTTGTGCACTTCATCATTTTATCCAGCTATGTTAAAATTGCCAATGTTTTTTTTTATTATTTTTTAGAATGTTTGCTTTAAATCACTTTTCCTTTCCAAGATAGTGTTTACTTAGACTAATTGTTTGGTACTGTAAGTAAGCCGTGTATACAAATTGTGCGTACTTTAATCAGATGGGTGTAAACGCTCCACCTTGTTGCACTCCAAACGGATGAAAATTAATGTTTGTAACATTAGCTGTGACATCTAATCTGTCTGATGCCCCCCAGCCTTTACATCCCGGCACCAGGTCCAGCCTCTGCCACATTCTGTGCTACGTACAGTTACTGTCTCTGTTGTAAGAGCACCATCTACACATGCTAAGAAACACCTTCACACCCTTGAAGCGCTCCATTAAAGGTGAAGTCTGCGATTTTTAATTTTTTTTTACCACTAGGGAATGGAATAAGAGCAGCAATGACTGTTTTCAAACAGGTTTCCCAAACCTCTGCTATTGGCCGGACGAATGCAAAGCCCCGCCCCCAAACTCATGCTATTGGTCGAGGCAATGCTGCTGGTTTTAGGCTGGTGAGGATTCTGAACGAATCCGAGCCAGAAAGAGTCACAGCCGTACAGTATTTGCACGTTTTGGACGAATCGAGCCGCAAATTAATTATTGGTAATTGTTGAGACTGAAAGAAATTACATGCTTCACCTTTAAAAATCTTTTATCTGTAGCTCTCTTATTCCTTCTTTCATACACCCAAATGAAAAGATATTTGTACAGTTTTGCAAACAAGTCTTTTTGTATTAAAAAAAGAAAAAAAATGACAAGAGTTTTGCACACCATTCCTGTGCACCGGATTAATTTGTTACATTGGTGATTTTTATTTATATACACCCAATGCGTCATTGATCTGTGTTTTGGGTAATTGAATAAAGTAAAAGCGTGACATGCCTCTGACTCTTTTTGTGACATGGTTTTTAAAGGTTTTGTTGACTGCTGGAGGCCTGTTCCATTTTAGTTACAATATGTGACTAAATAGAGCCTTTTAAAGTGATTTGACTCATAACTGTGTGCTGTTATATAAGTCACATGTGACTGGCTGAAAGAAAACTAGTACAAATGCATACATCTAATTCGGTGTTATATTTCTATATGCGTTTATAAACACGGTTATTTCATATCCATATGCCCGAAAATCAGTTTTATACATTTTTGTTAGTCTACAGCTTTGCTTGCGTCCCTATGACAAAAGCTTCCCAGCTAATTATACGTTTGATGTCACCTTATAAAAAAGGTTATGCGACTGCAGAGTTTCTTTAGATAGTAATTATCATGTCCGAAATACTGTAGTTAAGGATGTCGAGTTAAATAACAAGCAGAACTATTCACTGCCATCTTCTGATGGTTAGTACACGTCTGTAAATCAAATGGCAACATTCGCAGCTAAGCGAGGAAAAAAGCACAACTTTTTTTTTTTAAAGCCATTTCATTAATAAGCTGCTACAGACAAACTTGTTTCGTTCTGGAAATGATTTCAAAGCAAAAAACAAATGCTACTCAGTGTTTTCCCAGAGTAGTTCCCTGGCGATTGGTCAATATTGCTCAACACATATCAGTAAACTAAAATCTGCTGCTGTCATGCTTTGTTGCGTTCCTCCAAAGGGGGATTCGTGCAGTGTGTCTTGGTTGTGCCTGTTTTGATTTGGGCTATTGCTTTAGACTCTTTTTCCGATGGCACCCATTCACTAAAGAGGACGCATCGATGAGCAAGTGATGTAATGCAAAATTTCCGATGAAGAAATAAACATCTTACATCTACATGTCAGATGGCTTAGGGGTGAAGACATTTATAGCGCGTTTGAATTTTTGGGTGAACTGTTCCTTTAAGACAGCTCGTTGAGAACGCGTGCTGTTGCGTTGCAGCGGATGCAACTTTTTTTCCTTTTGCTTTTTGCTTTATCTTATCGCATTACGTGCCGGCCGCGCGACATTCCACAAAATATACTAACGTTTCATAGATAGATAGATTTTCAGAATGGGGGGGTTTTAATGAGTTGCGTCTGTGCGGCGGGCGTGGCTTCGCGAGGGGGCGTGTGCTGGGAGGAGGGGTGGGCGGGGCCGCGCTGACGTAACCGCGAAGCCTGTCAATACGGTGAAGAAATGCAGCGTTTGCCGCAGCGGGCTCCGTGGAGCTTTGCGAAATCCTCGCGTCTTTTTTGAAGCTGGGAAATGGCCTCGCTCCAGCAGTACAGGTTTACTCGCCAGTGCGCCGCAGACGACGCGCGGCTTTGAAGACAGCGAGTGGGCAAAAGCGCTCGGCTCAGCCGTCGCCATCCGAGCAAAACTGGGTTCGTGGACGGACGGACGGACGAAAGCAGACAACAGGATCTGGACACGTTTACACAGACCTATGAGACTCTTATCAGGTAATGGGCTCTGTAAATGCCGCTCGCGAAGCGTGCGCGCGCAAAAGCATCGCTCTCCGCACCTGTCACGCATGCATTATTTACATGGCCATTGTTAGGGCGACAGACGAATAGAAAAGTTTAGCGCGCAGGAGTTGCTTCGGACACTCGTTCAAGTCGCTCAGGCGTGGAGAGTCCTCTGGTACACCGCGCGCGCGACGCGTTTTACTGCGTCTGGATTCGCCGCGTGCTCGTTTTGTTGTTATTGTTCGCGAGTTTAAGACTCGGGGGACGGTTACGCATTATTATGCAGCGCATTATGACGTACCGGGCTATTATGACGCAGCCGCTCTCTTTCGGAGACTTCGCGAATAAAGAATTCAAATCCGAATCGCTTTGTTTTTTCGGGCGAAACTGAACTTGCTCAGTGAAGCAAGCTCAGCTTCCGCATAATTTAGTACGATATCTGTTTTTTCCCCCCCGTTTGTCACATGTTTCTTGTCATGCAGCTTCTTAAAATATAGACTTATCTCACGAATACGAAAGTGGCCTGCATTGCAAATGGTTGTGTGATATTTTTATTTTTTTATTATTATTATTTTTTTAATATATATTAATCAAGATGTTAATTCTGCTTTTTAACGGGAATATTTAAATATATTCAAACTTTATAAACGAGCCATCATTAACATTTTCTCTTATTCATTTAGTTTTGAAATGTTAGTGTTTGTTAAAATCGCCATATTTTGACCCAGACGTTTAACTCTAAAAATGAATGTATGCAATTGGAATATTTCTAATATAGGCCTGTTTTGCAGTGTCATATTTGACCGTGGGCTGTGGTGTTTCAGCAAAAATGTAAAACAAACAAGCAAACAAAAAAATAAAAAGTAAAAAAAAATAATACACAATATACAGTATATCAATACCTAATTTGGCAGAAAATTACCTGTACCTTTTTCTTTTTATACAGTGTGTAATATAAATAATTATATAAATGCATTATATAAAATATATACTATATATATATATATATATATATATATATATATATATATATATATATATATATATATATATATATATATAAATTCGATTACAGAGTGCTAAAACACTGCAAACAATCTCTTTTGAGAGCTTATTTCAGGAGCAATCTATGTCTTATTGTTTTCATCCACAAACACGAATTGCAAACATGCTGTGTTGGCAAGTCCACGGCGTCCAGGTACTTTGGATTTACGTGGATTGCGTGGATTTTCCTGCACCTCGTCACGCTCCGTATAACGGCTTGCTGACATTTAACCTTTCGCTTATCGCGGCGCGCAGGTGTGACGTGATAAATAGACACCGCTCAAGCACGCGCCTGCTTTAAGACAAATTCATCGACCGGTCTCCACGGCAACCGGCCTGAGCCACGTGCGCTTAAAGCATTTGGTTTTCGAAATATCAACTAGTCTAGCGCGTCGTGTTATGGAATTGACTTTTATTTGTGCGTTATCGTATTAATAAACTGTATTAATTCCCAGCCGTGAAAATCTGTAATGCGGCGGGGGGGTTTTTGTTGAAAGGTTACCTGAAGCACATTCCCTCTCTTCAGCGTGCGTCACTGCTGCAGAATGCGCTTCGCAGGAGATCACATGTTGCCAGTCACCTTTATTAGTCCCTAAATAGGTTTACAATGGAAGTGTAAAGTTGGGGCAACAGGAGGCAGGTCGCTAGATTAAAGTAAGACGCTGTAGATCTCATCATGACCCAATCTGCTCCTCTTTAATCAACGAGTACACGGGTAAACGATTCAAACCTTTGTTAGTTTAATCTTAATAAAGCACTGCTACATGTTTACTCGCATTTTTGGTGGGATCAGTGCACTTGAGCCCATTGTTTCAGCGCCCAGACCCGATCATGAGGGGCTTTCGCAATGGGTTCTTCAGCCTCTCTTCTGGAAGGTCAAGCAAACACACGTACAGTTTGTTCCACGCGTAAGAGTTCGAAAAGAACAGGCGGACGTTTGTGGATTCGGTAATGCATTGCTGTATGAAAGAAATGCTTCATTTTTGGTTGCTAAAAGACGGATTGATGGTGAAGCGCGTTGAAGAAATGTTTTATTGCAGAGTGTTAGTTCTGCAGTGTGCGCGCTCGTGTTATGGCTTGATACAGTGATACAGCTTGAGAAATACCAGATGACTCAATATGACCCTTCAGCATGCGGGGGGTCGGTGGGGGTCACTCTATAATGAGACACACACTTATTACATTCCTCCTGCCTCTGGTGCTCATTTTTCCGAGATTCGGGGACACTGACCTGAGATAGGAGCCGTTTCCTGAGCGTGTTTCCTCTAAAATGTCTTCCCTTTTTGTTTGTAGTCAAGGTCATTATTTTAAGTGAGTCGTTTTAAGTGAATTTGTCACACAAACACTAAACGCCGTCGCGGTAAGACTCATTAAACTGGTATATGCAGTAAATATTAATTTAGCTACATTGTAATGTACAACCCTAATAAACAACTGATAAGACAAACTGAGAAGAAACAGTGGTTTTTAAAGAAAAAACATTGTTCAAAAAAGGAATTCTGGGAACGTCAATTTACGTTTTCTTGTACATTTTACAGGGATTTACCGTTAAACATTTAACAGATTTTTACTGTAGCATTTTGGCAATTTTTGGGGGTTTAAAATCACTCATTTTTACAGTGCAATAGCAAAACTTATTGTAAAATGCATTAAATGTTTTTTTTATAACTTTAACCATATTTTTTTATAAAGTTAAAGCTATTTTTTATAACTTTTAACTGTTGTTTTTTTTTTTTTTTTTTTGAAACCACACACAAAAAATTGCATTTTACCTTTAAAATGATTTAAGGGATTTTAGACAAATATGAAGTTATCTCAACTTTATTTAGTTTTGTTTGAAAAAACGATTTTAGGAAAATAAAAAAGAACAATTCTATTTTTTGGAATGCAAAACATTCTTATTTTAAAATAAGAGCAAAACGGCAAATGGGAAGGGCTTTATTCTTAAGAGTGTTTCGTGAATCTACGTAAAATAATGGTAAATATGTGAATGCTATTTGTTCTCTTTTCCCTTTTAAAAAATTGACAAACTACTATTGCAGCTGATTTAACAGAAACATTAAAATAAATATATTCTGACAAAAGTAGTTATTGAAAACA
Source organism: Puntigrus tetrazona (assembly GCF_018831695.1). Classification (NCBI taxonomy): domain Eukaryota; kingdom Metazoa; phylum Chordata; class Actinopteri; order Cypriniformes; family Cyprinidae; genus Puntigrus; species Puntigrus tetrazona. Next base: position 5,341,925 of record NC_056701.1, on the reverse strand, counting down.
TTGAAATTTCTCGCTCTTTCTCTCACATTCTCCGTCACTCTCACCCACTTTGTTAATCTTCTTTGAACTTTCGAAAACAATGACTTCATTCAAAAACAATAGCACGTTTAATAATCTGCTCTGTCACTCTGCTTCTGTACTCACTCTGATTCATGCCCATAGTGTTTGTGAAATGAATGAAGGGTCAGTTGCTTCTGCTCTGGACTGGTGAGAGTTAGCAGAACAAGCGCAGGTAAGAGCCCAGACGTGACCGTGTGTGTTGTGATGTCTCTTGTGCAGGTGAGAGATGGATATGAGAGAGGTGTATGTGGTGGCCGGCAGCTTCGTGGGCTTCCAGCTCTTCTTCTCGTGCCTCAGTCCGGTTCTGTCTTCCAACTTCACGCAGGGTTATGGGAAACTTCCTCCAAACAAACTCAACGACTGGAACTCCAGGTAACGGCCTCGTGCAACTCTAATAGAAACGGATGGATGTGTAAGCAGTGCAAAGAGACGGGGACCGGTAGCTAGATATGCATGCATGCATGGAGGGATAAATAATCGGCAATCACGCACAAATATGGACTAAAGCAGGGCATGCTTTTTGAGAAAATATAACGTGCAGCTTCGCTGATGAGGCTAATGGGTCCATGTACGACGAGTTCGGATGCAAAAGCCTTGAATTGAGCATTTATGTTTAGATTCAGTCGTTTTTACTCTAATGGCAATGCATTGGTCGTTTTTTGTGCACTTGAAGTTAAAAAACGTTTAGAAGATAATTCCAGACGGCATTTTATATGAATTCTTCAAATAAGAGCTAATGGTGCTTAATTCATGAAAATCCTCTTAAGAAAAACATTAAAAACATTCTTAGGATAAATTATAAAATCTTCATAAGAATGCTGTTAAATGCCTCTTCTGAAACATTTGTAAGCCTCTACAGATTAATACCACTTTTAGCAGTATAATCAAACGTATGCTGTCTGATACTAAGGTGTCTTGCGTTTGGTTATCTTAGTTAATTTAATAAGCCTTTGTTATGTAATAATATTCGAATTCTTATCTGAAACAACCTGATAAAGTAATTGAGTCTTACTCTTAAGCCAACTTTAAGAAATATTTACAACGATCTTGAATTTTTTTTTTAGTAATTAAAATTGACTTTACGTTCGTGATGCAAAATTTTAATTTTAATTAATTTTTTATTACCTATTAGAAAATGCAGCTGAGAAGAATTTCAGTCTCATCTAAGCTTTTTGAGGCAATTGTGTTGCAATTTAAGTTTAAGATTGGAGAAATAATACTGCAATTATATCCATTCAGATCAAATGCAAAAATGCAAACAGTCCTCCAAATATCATTCGTAATGCTCTTGTAGCCCGACGTGAGTGAGATCCAGTGATCTCTGTACCGTCCTGTATTGTGAAATGTAGGTGAACGGCAGTTTGGTCTAATCACCTTTCCTCTTTGTAATCTTCTGAGCCTGGTTAACTTTGACCGTACAGCGCTCGTAGTTAGGAATAGATATGTTTCTGAACAATGCTTTAAAGGTTCAGTGTGTAATATTCAGGAGGCTGTGTTGACGGTAATGTATGAAACTATGTTTTCGGAGGTGTACAAAGAAGTTTTTGTTAACTTTGAATGAGCTATTTATATCTGCATACGCCTTCTCGCATGGAAGCCGCAGAGTGCATTTCGTTACTACGTTGTTCTTGCGAATAATTAAGTAAATGTGTTTCATCAATTCTCCTTTTGTAAAGAAACCGACCTCTTAGGCCTGTATTAGCCATCGTAGATCGTAGGAGTGAGCGGGAAGTTCACAATCTCACCACTAGACGCACCTTTAAGTGGTTATATAACAGGTCAAAGGTCAACCACGCAAGTCGAATTGTTTTTAGAAGATGCTAAACGCGCTTATTCTTGATAACGAACGCTTACGTTGTTTTAAAAGTCGCGCGATGGCTTTTCGAAAATCGAATGCTTTAACAGCGTAATGTGACAGAACCAGCTGCATTGGTCACTTGCGCTGTCTGTACAAATTTTCTTTCCCTATAAAGGCCACTTCGATTTCGGAAAGTTTAACAAATTGTATTTAATTTTTTTCCAAATTGCAATTGGAGTATAATTAAGCACATAATTAAGCATTCGACAGATTGTTTATCCGTTTTAAAATTAGTTTATGGGTACCGTAAAATGAATAAAAGTTTTACGCTATCGAGGGATGAAAATAAAGCGCTTGATTTAATCGGGCGACGTGATTAAAAGCATCGCCGCGATGACTTTGTTCACAACAGAGAACGCGAAATGAGTCGATTTAATGAATGCATGAATTAAATCATTCGATCGTTGGTTTTCGTGAAATACCTGGCCTCTTGGTTTGCGTGAGAAGTGTCTTAAAGAGGGATTCTCACTGCGCAGATAACTGATGTGAAAGTCCACGCGCACGATGTTTTCTCACAAACACACTCAGATAGCGTCTCCTGCCGAGTCAGCATCACGTTATCTGCGGGCCGTTCCTAACGCTGATTTCTTTTCGACCCAGTGTGCAAATTACACAGCGACCGTTTGCGGCCCTCGGCGCAGTTATTAAATTATCGGTTGCATGCTTATGAGTGTCTGTTTGGTGCCATCATGTCAAAATTCGGATTGATTGCGTTGGAATTGAATCGCTGTACCCAGACCCTGTGATGAACGGATGAATGACAATGAACCAAACGTTGACGATTACTGAGCAGTTTTTATGTCCTCAGGCTGGTGTCCACTGTCCACGCGCTGATTGTGGGGCTGTTCTGTCTCTATATCCTCTGGTACGACGATGCCGTCAATGAAGACCCCGTCTGGTAAGACGCCGATATCTTTAAAAAAAAAAAAACAGTGGCTTTTCAGCTCTGTGCACTACTTGGATCTCATTGTAAAATTTCACATTTTTCGCTGCTTACAAGCAAACTCACGCAAAGCGTCTTTCAGCTATTTTTTATACCCGTGAAAGCCCCAAAAGCAAGAAGCAAATCTACAATTAGTACCAATTGATATTTAAATGCCAATATCATGGACCATACGTCCAACGGAGAAAAATGTCCTGTAGTTTTAATTGAAAGTTTTGCTCTGTGTCCTCTGTAGTCGCCAGTGCAGCCGTCTCATTTGTCTTCTTGTCTTTATTTTTCTTTTCTTCTTTCCCTCTCTTTAATCTTTCCTTTTCTGCCTGCTGCCTGTTTGGTCTGCATCTTTGCATCCTGAAGGGGAAGAATGGTAATTTGTCTTTAGTGGTTGTCACCTCCTCTGTCCTCTGTAGCTCTGCTCCAAAACCTAGCGAGCTGCCTACCGAAACGGCATTTTATGGCCAAATAATAATGATTATTATTAGGCTTTTATGCATAAGTTATATTAAATATTATATTAAATGTATGTAGTATGTTTTTAAGACATGGTTCATATTTAAGTTGCTGTATTTTAAATGCTCTCTGAAACACAAGGCAGCTCACTAGGAACAGAGCGCATTTCTCCTTTTCATCTCATTTGTGTGTGTGTATATATATATATATATATATATATATATATATATATATATATATATATATATATATATATATATATATATATATATATATATATATATATATATATATATATATATATATATAATAAATATATATATATATATATATATATATATTACAAAAAAAAAAAAAAATATATATATATATATATATATATATATATATATATATATATATATATATATATATATATATATATATTTTTTTTTATATATCATAGTGCAACACTCATGGTCATTTTGCCCCTTTCATTTTCTGCAGAGAATTCATTAATAATTCTTTAATCAAGAGCCCTGCATGCCAAACGTTTTTGATTTGGAGTGAAAGAGCAAACGGAGAAGAAAAAACAAGTTACTTACTGTTTTTTTTTTTTTTTTTTTTTTTAATGAAGAAATGAACAACCCCTCAAACCATTCAAGGCGGTTTGGAGAAATTGACCGTTTCATCACTTGCCTTGTAGTGAATGGGTGCCGTCAGAATGAGAGCTGTGTGATGAGATCATCCGCACCACTCCGGTCCATCAATTAATGTCTCGTGAAGGGAAAAGCTGTGTGTTTGTACGAAAACAAATCTATCATTAAGATATATATATATATTTTTTTTACCTCAATCTGTTGCTAAAACACGAGTTCAGAGTCGCACATGCGTAGTCGTTACTGTATACTGCATCTGTTCGCAGCGAGTGCCTCTTTTCCTCTCTCCCGTCTCGCTCTGTCAGATCAGAGTTTTTAATCTTGCCAACAAGGCGCCTTTTCAACAGGAAACAACAGATTCCCAGACCCCCTCCTCTGCCGTATCATGTGACTCTCTCTCCTGGTCAGACCCTCTCTCTCTCAGTCCATCTCGGCCAGTCCCCCAAAAACACACAGAAAGGGAGGGAGACTGCTGAGAACTTAAAGCTCATCTCATCCTCATTCAACGATGCAGATGCTCTTTTGAACATGGGCTTTTTTTTACATTTCTTGATGTTGTTGTTGCTAGGTTTCATTGTAGATAATGTCCCCTCTTTGACTCCTCGGCGGGTTACGTTTGGCTCTGGACACCGTTTATAAGGAAAGGTTTCTGTCTTTATTTTGCTGTTCTTGTTGTGACTCGTCTGAGCAGCCACGGCGTGGCTTGTAAATATCCGGTTTCCACTGTAGGTAAATGGCATCGTGCATCTCAAGCTACACTGATCAATATTAATATAAGTCAGTCCGTAACTAATGCGTTTCAGGGTTGGGGGTTTTACAGTTTAACCGATACTTGTGTATAGCACAATGAAGGCCGCAAATAAAACCATTAAAAACATTTCCGTTACTCGAAATAAAATAAGTGAAAAGTGTACTTAATGGAAGGAAATGTAAACTAAATAAATTTCAGTCCACATCTCTATTTTTTATTTATTTATTTACTTTTTTTTTTTTCTCCCAAGTTTTCAAGTGTTAAAATAACAAATAAAAAATGAAATAAAAGCTAACAATTAATTATATATATATATATATATATATAATAATATAATATATATATATATATATATATATATATATATATATATATATATATATATATATATATATATATATATATATATATATATAAAAAATGCTGAAATGCTCAATGCATGATTTTTATAATATAACTAAAACAGCTAAAAATACTTTGAATAAAATAAGTTGTTTAAAATAAAATGTAAGAATAAATGTTTCACTTTCACCTATAATTTTGTAAGTTCAGAAATAAATTAAACTGAAAAGAATTATAAAAAATGAGATCAAATAAAAATAGTAATTCAGAATATGAATATAAATGGTGATGTATTATTTTAGATTTTAAGTGATATAAAAAATGCCACTGGCTCACCTGCTAAATTCTATTTATGTCTATCTATAAATTCTATTTCTACTATTTCTGGTCCTTCTGGCAAACGTACCGAAATGCAAGATGGAGTGATAATTTTTGTGTCCTTGCAGAGTTCAGTTGCTGAAAGGAGGATGATGTCAGCTGCTGTTTTTAAAGTATGAAATAATACGTTATTATTTTAATAAGGGCCAGTTATGATGGTAACTGGGTTAATGCACAAACACATGCCTTTTGGTTGACATCATGTCCGATGTGGGATGTGGCTCTTCAGTTGAACCAGGAGATTGACGAAAAGTATGATATAGGTCGAAATATTAAGAAGTTTTTGCCTTTTATGCACGTCTGTTCTCACCCCTTTGTTTTCATCTATATTATCCATATTCATTTTTTTACTATCATTATTTATGTAATGAAGGACGCAAAAGAATGACTCGACGCACTCTTGAAAGTTGATAATTGTAGTTGCTTTTGTTTGCTAAACGCTCATTTAGACTGATTACCCTCATGCCGGTTTGCTCTTGTTATTTTTAAAACGAGTTTGATCCAGTCTCGCCTGAAGAATTGCTCTCCACAGAGCCTTTCAAACTGTCAGGCTGATCTCTTTGTGTTTTATAGTAAATACTCAGTGATGGCTTTCATAGACTTTCCTGTTCTGTGAAGCTGACCTGCTTGTCCACATAGTGAACCGAACGAGATCAGAACCCCGCTTAGGTGTGCCCACTTGAAGGCTAATACTACATCAGTTTGTCCAAATATCTGTAGAAAATAAAATGACCTTTAACCTGCTTAAATATCAGGCTAATGTCAGAATGACATGTTCCACGTTCAAACCAAAATGAAAGTCCATGAAAGAAATAGATTAGATAGGCACATTTAAATTATCATTTTTATATATATATATATATATATATATATTTATTTATATATATATATATTTATATATATATATATATATATATATATATATATATATATATATATATATATATATATATATATATATATATATATATATATATATATATATATATATATATATTTATTTTTTATTTTATTTTTAAATTAATGTGTGTGTATATATATATATATATATATATATATATATATATATAGTTTATATAGATATTTTTTTATTTTGTTAGTATTTTTAGTATGTTAGTAGTATTATTAGTAGTAGTAATAGTATAATAATAATAGTAGTGTTAGACTTTAAGGCCAAAGCAGAATTATTTTAGTATAATTAATTACATTTTATATTTATACATTGTTTTTGTTTAAGTGATTTATATTATTTTATTTTTTTGATATATTTTAATTTATATTTTAGTTCAGTTTTAGTCATTTTGTTCATTTGAGGGTTTTTTTTATTCATTTTTATTTATTAATTTTAGTTGATTTAATTTCAGTTGTTTTATTTTATTTAAAAAAAATAGTGATGTTCCCTTGGTGACTAGCTGAAATAAAATAACGTTTTAACATTTAGCTACATGTTTCATTACATGTTTTTTTAATGGGTTTAGTTAAACATTAATTTGGTCAGTGTCTAATAGACCTTTTAACCCATCAGTAAGTTTAATAATTTAGTAAAATAAATGCTCGATCAGATTTTTCAATATTGTGAGCATCTTATTGCTAACACAGAACACTGGTGAAAAATTGCAATTTTATTTAATGCAATTTTGCTGTTTCCATATGTGTAATAATCATATAAATTTTGCATACATCGTCCACCTTGATATAAAACCTAATAGCCTAATAGCATATATATTTTAATGATTATTACGTAGATACATTTAAATGTTAGAAAGTGCATGACTGTTTGTCAACAGATGCAAAAATTTGGTCTACTACAATAAAGATATATATTTATTAAAAAGATTAGAAATGCCGCTTGCAGACATTGTGAAATAGTGCGTTAGTGCTGGGCAGGCAGTGAGAGTTGAGTGTTTGTCAGAGGGGTCAGAGGTCAGTGAAGGTGACGCTGAGGGTAACTGAGCTTCCTGTGTGTGAGAGGCCACCGAGATCGTCTTTCACACACACACACCTCCTCTGCTACCGGACACCTGCAAGCTCTGTGTATCAGTTTTCTGGTCGCAGGGTCACAGAGAGACACACATCACATACTGTAACTCTGGCTTCAGATAATCATCTTCCATATGGCAAGTTTGTTTAGTCATTTCGTCTTTTCACACTTAATCTTCTCCCAAACGACCCCATCGACTGCACTTGAGTGTGTTTTCGCTTAAACCAGCGTATGCTAGTGACGCTTGTCCGTGCGAAATCCTCCAGTTTACATCCGAGTTCATATTTCGCAATTTTCCAAGAATTGCATGGGGCAAAAGTCAATATTGTTAGATAAAAAGTCACGGTTACCTTTTTTTGTTTATTTAATAATTCATTTTCTGTTGCATACTAAAGTCATCAACACAACCTGCCGAAATAAAAGTTTAATTTAACTTGAAGACATTATGACAGAAATGTTTTAATATTATACAGTAGAATGTACTCAGATTATTAACAATAATAATACAGTTTATTAAGACATAACTTAAAGAATGTCATGCAAAATCCTCCCAAAAATGATCCATGTTTTCATTTAAACTTTTACTGTGCAGCAGTTCTCTAAAAGTGAAAGGAATTTAATTCTAATATATTTTATAGAGATTAATTAAATTAAGTTTTAAGCAATCGTTTATTACCATTTTACAAATTTACTGTACATTAAGACTAAACCACCAAAATGTTTTATTTTTTATATATATATATATATATATATATATATATATATATATATATATATATATATATATTTTATATATATATATATATATATATATATATATATATATATATATATATATATATATATATATATATATATATATATATATATATATATATATATATATATATTTTTATATATATATATATATATATATATATATATATATATATATATATATATATATATATATATATATATTATTTTTATTATATATATATTATTATTTATTTTTTTTTATTATTTTTTTAATTATTATTTTTATGCATTTATTTTTTCTCCAAACGCATTAAACCTATATCAGTCGGTTCAAAAGCTCACACGTTTGCAGTCTGGTGATTATTTTGTTTTATGTAATAAGCATTTTTACACTATATTTGCAATTAACTGTGGAAATGATATGTAGCTATTTTCTAGGGTTGCATGCAAACGTTGTAGATTGCATCCAGTCCAGATATCGCTGGCCCAGGTGAATTGAATGCGGTATTATTTGACTGGAATATGCCTGGTGTAACGTCAGCTCCACTCCCTCATGCTTTGGTTTCCAGCTGCAGGTTAACAGGGTGGTGACGCTTTCACCGATTACACCCTTCAGTGTTAATCTCGATGCATCTAAACATTTCCATTGCTGACTGGCTGCATTTTTTCTACTGTCGTCTTTGCCTTTTGTTGAACTGTATCCTTTTTTGTCTTTCCTCAGGGGTAACCCTAACATGGTTAAGCTCAATGTGGCCATCACCTGTGGATACTTGTTTTATGGTATGAGTCGTTGTTTTATTAAGTTCAAACACAGATTAGAAGTAGAACTTTTTAGGTTTGTCTACATTTTTTTTTTTTTTCTCTAACCCTCTTGTTTTCTCTTCCGTCATCTCTTCTCTCAGACCTGGTGCTTCTGGCTTGTAACTGGAGCACCATGGGTGACATCTTTTTTGTCTGTCACCACTTGGCGGCGCTGTACGCTTATGGATTTGTGCTGGTGAGTACCTGGAAATACAAAGGACATAAAAGGCCTATAAAATTGTGGATATTTATATATATATATAAGGATATAAATAATAATAAAAAAAAAGTCTGGTGTTAAGAATCAATAAAAGTGAAAATGAAAATAATATCAATTCAGTATCATTGAAATAATAATGTTTTTTTAAATATTGTGAATAATTGTATTATTGTATTTTTGCCATTTTTAGATGTTAATGTGTTTTTTTATACATGTAAAAACATTACAGAGATATATATTCTTATTTATTTATTTATATATATATATATATATATATATATATATATATATATATATATATATATATATATATATATATATATATATATATATATATATATATATATATAAACATTTTACTTAAATGTGTATAAAGGGGTTGGACAATGAAACTGAAACGCCTGGTTTTAGACCACAATAATTCTTTAGTATGGTGAAGGGCCTCTTTTTGCGGCCAATACAGCATTAATTCATCTTGGGAATGACAGATACAAGTCCTGCACAGTGGCCAGAAGGATTTTGAGTCATTCTTCTTGCAGAATAGTGGCCAGGTCACTACGTGATGCTGGTGGAGTAAAGCGTTTCCTGGTGACTGTGCAGGCCGTGGGAGATGTTCATCAAACCACTCTGTCTCTAGTCTTGCTGTGTGTGTTGGTGCATTATCATCCTGATACACGTCACCGTCTTCAGGATACAATGTTTGAACCATTGGGTGCACATGGTCCTCCAGAATGGTTCAGTAGTCCTTCTAGCACAAGTACTGGGTCTAGAATGGCATGATATTGCAGCCCAAATCATCACTGATCCACCCCCATGCTTCACTCTGCACGCGACAGTCTTTGGGGTTACTCCACACGTAACTCTCCCTGGGAAAGACAGTGAAGGTGGACTCATCAGAGAGCAATACATGTTTCACATTGTCCACAGCCAAAGATTTTTGCTGCTGGCACCATTGAAACCAATGTTTGACCAAAGGTTTGGCTATAGCAGCCCGGCCATGTATACTGACCTTGTGGAGCTCCACAGTTTTGGTGGAAACAGGAGAGTTGAGGTGCACATTTAATTCTGCAGTGATTTGGGCGGATGTGTTTTTTTGGATACAATCCGGGATAGTATCCAGACATCCCTTTCAGACAGCTTCCTCTTGCTTCCACAGTTACTCCTGTTGGATGTGCTTCGTCCTTCTTGGTGGTATGCTGACTTTACCCAGTACACCGTGGTTCTTGATGCATCACAAAGACTTGCTGTCTGGGTCACAGATGCAACAAGACGTGCACCAACTATTTGTCCCCTTTTGAACTCTGATATGTCACCCGTAATGTTGTGTGCATTGCAATATTTTAAGCAAAACTGTGCCATTACTCTGATAATTAAACCTTCACACTCTGCTTTTACTGGATGAATGTGCAGTCAATGAAGATTGAGCTCCAGGCTGCTCAAATTTAGCCATGAAACCTCCAACACTAAATTGGCCGGTGTTTCAGTTTCATTTGTTGTATAAATATACACAGCATACTTGCATATTATGTAAACAAAAACTTTTGTTATGGATGGGATAAATCACAATTATTATATAAGACTTTTCCTTTTTTATTACCATTTTGGGATGGTTATCATGTGAAATTTAAAGTAAATTACAATTCAGAAAATAAAAACGTTCCTCAGGGGAGAGTTATCCAACCAGTTATATCTATGTGATCCACATTTGTGATGTTTGCAATGTTTTTTCCAGTCACGTGGAGTGCTTCCTTATTTCGCGAACTTCCGACTGATTTCAGAACTGTCGACGCCGTTTGTGAATCAAAGGTGAGGTTAATTTAGAGATTTTCTTTCGATCTGTTACTTTTCCAAATGCTAACCGTCTCATCTGACCTCTGTTTCTCTCCCGGCAGGTGGTTTTTCGAAGCGTTATCTTACCCTCGTACTCACCAGCTGGTTGTGGCCAACGGCGTGGCAATGGCGGTGGTGTTCTTCCTCGTGCGGATCGCCGTGATGCCGCCCTACTGGGCCAAAGTGTTCGGCACCTTCGGTACGCCAGCATTTGAAAGGCTCGGCCTGGCAGCTCAGGTGGCCTGGATCGTGTCCTGCGTCTGTTTGGATATCCTCAACACAATCTGGATGTACAAAATCGCCCGCGGCTGCTACAAGGTCATTACCGGCAAGCTAAGAGGAGGCAAAGGGGACTCCAAAAAGACCAGTTACACCAACAACCACACAGACTGAGAATCACAACGGCCGATTAGATCAGACGTATTCTCTTCCCAGAGTATAACAACTTCTGAGTCTTTCCATTGCGCTCTGGATGGATGGACGTGCTCTCGAAACAGAGCGTTCATCCTCCCAGTGTGGTTTTAGCCTCTACTTCACGTACAGACTCTGACTTCACCTGCACTGGTAGAAGTCAAGCAGATAAAACTAACCCGTTATGCCTCAAGCACAACCAAAGTGCCTCCAAGCATGAGGAGAAGCAATAGAGCATGAGCTTATGACCGCTCGGATCTCCATCGCAAAGCCTTAACCAGTCAGCACCCGTCCGCGTCCTTCTCGAAACCAACCGCGGTCGCTTTGTGAGCCGCGTTTCCTGTGTTATATATTTACACTCATGTGCCTCCGAGGTCTCCAACACCCACCACTTGTTGAGCATTCGGGGCGGGATGTGCTCACCAGCTTCATTCATTTTTTTTTTTCGTCATCGCCAGTCGGACCGGTTGCAAACCTCAGATCTACCTCTCTCTCACCGTGTCAAGCACAAGTGCAGAACCTGCCCATCTCAACGCGAACACTCGAGGAGCACCATCTCGAAAAAGACAGTCCGTGAGAATCAAACGCTTGGCTCTTACAGTCACTCTTCACAGGCGTGGAAACGGAGTAAAAGGTGGTATCTGTTTCACGTGTGTGCGTACTTCATTTCTGACCGCGCGAGGTCACCTTCGCGCTAGATTCGCGGAAATCTGTTTCTCAGGTTAGCGCCTTTTCCCCTTTTTCTCCGACATGCTACACTGAACCAGACTGAGCAGATTTGAAGAAGGATTTTCTAGACGAGTAAAAATGTTTTCAGAAAACGAAGTACTTTTCAGCTTGAAACGAGCCTTGTCTAGACGATCCTTCTTGATTTAAAAATGTATCGATGTTTTGGCTGGAAACGAGCCGTTCGATGTTCGAATCTCAAGGCTCGACGGAAACCGCTGCAAATTCACACCTCAGTCCTGTTTTCTTCCTGCCAAATTCATAGTTGCTTCTTTTATTTTTTTTCAGCTTGTTGGTCACCGGAGCTTCCAGCCTGATGTTTAGGCTTTCGTCATGATGCATGAATGCTGTTGAGATTCTCTTGAATGTGAGTTCATGTGAGCTGGGCATGTCAACCCATGTTGCGTTGCACTGTGGCATTACTATACAGTATATATGTGCGTGAAAAAAAAACATATGCAGTACTTATTCCTGCCAAGTATTTGAGGAGAGCAAAGCCCTCTGTAGTCAGAGCTAGCATTTCTCTTCAGGTACACTTTCAAAATGAATGTTATTTTGACCGAGGCTGGCAGAGGATTGTGGGAAATGTAGTATTTTGCCTTTTATCTGTAATTCGAAATAACCAAATCATCCTCCAGGCCTTGAATATTGTGAAGCTGTGACAATAGAGATATACCCGGGAGACGTTTTGGAGAAGAAAATGGCCATTTGGTCATGTAATTATATGTACTTATAACGTCTGGAGTGAGCTGTAATCTTCGTGTTTATGGAAACGCAAAGGAGTTTAGACTTTACGGTACGACATCAGCACAATCGAAATGCATTTGTGGCATCGATAATGTAATAATTGTAATTTTGAAGGGCTGGTTTCGAAAATCATTCGTAAGTTCATCTATTGGACAAATTGATACTTTAAAATGATACGTTTGTTTGGCAAAAATAGTTAAATATGCATAAAAACTGACATTTGTCTACAGTTATTGGCGGTTTTCTATAGAACGGACACATAAATGCCTGTTTCTATATAAGCTACAACATACAAGTATATGAAATAATAGTATAGATAGGACTGTACTAGTTTAAAGCAGCTATAGAATTAACACAACACTAATATTAGTACCTCACCTAGCCTCAGATTAGCTTAAACTCCTATACATCAAGGATGGGCGAATGTAAAAAATGGGTATATCCGAAATAAATTAGAAGATGGATCCCTCATATTAAATGACACCCCATTAGCGTTTATTGGTTTATTGTTTACAAAGGCCTTTGTAATAATCTGTTCTGCACTTGCCTGCTCTGGTTTGATCCTCATCTAGAGCAGATCGACAGTATCGTAATCAAGGCAAAAAGTGTTTTTCACAAGGAGCCCCAAATTGTTTGTCAGTGTTTCAAGCTCACTAGGCTTTAAAAATGGACGGTCGCCAATTAAATTACATGGATTTGTTTAGACATTTGAAATCGTTTTGGTACATTGGAGGGACACATATTTAGCAAAAATCTATGAAAGGGGTTTTCTAGCTGACCAGATTTGGATGAGGATTTGCCTGGTGTTCAATGGAATAATATAAATGTGATCAGCCCAATGCCAGTATTGAAACTCTATGTATGCGTTTATAATTTCATTCTTAAAGTAGAAGTTGCTTTTAAGGAGCGATTATATGAAAACTAAAATGAGCACAGAACTGTTGGATGATTGTTCAGTTTTCAGATCTCTTGATTTGATCGATTTTACCTTATTTCTTTTTCCTTTTAACACATTACTCTTGTGGATCCAATCATCTCTGGAAATTTTAATGTGAAAATCGACGCCTAACAGAGGCCCCTTAGAGCCTCTGTGTCTATACACTTTGAAACCGATGGATGACATGTATGACCACTAATAATATTGTCGAATTAGCATACGAAATTTGAGAAATTACAGATTAATAAATTTGAGACGATAAAAGCAGTCCTGAATTGTTTTTTTGATTTTGTGTTTACACTTTATTTTCAATTTCCATTACTGTTTAAGGTTTTTTTATATTCTTTTTATTCTCCATTTAAAAAAGGAAATTACAATAACATGAACCAGCACGACCGTTTTCAACTTTAATAGAAATGAATGTCGTTGATTTGAGTCAATATATTACAATGATTTCTGAAGGATCATGTGACGCTGGAGAAATGATGCTGATGGTCATGTACTTACAAATTCACTTCCTTAGGTTTATAGTGTTTTTATGATTAGTAAAGTAATTTAGTTTCCACTTTTTCCATTCTTTTTTTTCCATTTATTTAAATAGTAGACTGGTTTCGTGAATTAAATACTTTCCCTTTCACCGGGTGATAATATTCATCCTCAAGCTTTAGCTTTGCACGTTTTTAGACACTTTGAAACATTTTATCATGTGTTTTGACGTGTTCATAAATCCACTGAAAGTTTGTTTAATGTCTAAGTAGATATTTGACTTTTGAAGTCAATATTTTGAACATTTAGCTTGCTGTTTGTACGTTCAGAGCACTTTTCTGTTGGCAGAACCATTGGCAAATGGCAGCTGTTTGCCAGTTCTTCATGCTAACTAAAGATTTATCTTTGTTCAGTGGCAACCAAAATTTCTCATGTTTAAGTATTGTGAAGTGTCTATCTGTCTGTCTGTCTATCCTCAGTTCTACCTGCTGAAAATGGTAGAAACATCAGGTAGTTCTTCTTCGGCTCAGAGATTACGTAATAGACAGGACAGAAGAAAGTGGAGGTAAAGAGAGCCAAAGAGGATGACATAGAATATTAAAGCTAGAGAATGAGAGATCTTTGAGCCTGTAGTCTGGCTCTGATTGAATCCAGCTCTACTGCATGTACTCATGGTCAATGGGTTGGGTCAGTGCGACTGTGTGTGTGTGTGTGTGTGTGTGTGTGTGTGTGTGTGTGTGTGTGGATAACTTTTACCAAACATGGTCACACAGTGCATCTGAGGCTTACTGAAATCTCCCCTGGTACCCTCACACACACAACACTACATATCATACATCTGCAGAACTGCTGTCTGTGACATTTTGTATGCCTCACACCAAGCTCAAGCATGTACTTAATGTACTTTTCACTTTGCTATTACCTGCCAGAGATGGTTTCATGACTTGTTTTCAGAGCGTGTGCAGTATACGTTTACTGTATATGCAAAGAAAAACGATATTAAATCCAATGAACGGCGCAGATATAAAACAAAATTATGTTCACACGCAACTCCAGGAGTTAAAATAAAACTGAACTCGCATATTCATCTTGAAGTTGTTCCCAGATGTAGATTTGCATTCCAGACACACTATGATCTTTATATAGTTACATTTATGAGGCATTAAAGTTGTTTGAGGGTCTTATTTGTCTTTTCTAATCAGTGTTATACAGAACATCAAGCAGATTTACGATGGCATTTGATTGTTTACAATAGTCGTCAGTACATTTTGGTTGGTGGGTTCAGGATACGAATGACTACTGTGTGCTGAAAACCTGCCTGTGGCTGTGAGATCTCCTACCGAATTCCTCTAAGCTTTGTAGGTCGAATGAGCCATCGACCATAAATAGGCAGACAGACCTATCCTAGAAAGGAGAGAGGGAAGCAGGGAGGGCAGGAAAATCTCTGGAACCGGCGCTTTCAGAAGCTGTTGTAACTTTTCTGTTGTTCTCACAGTTTCGCCATCCTTCTTGACTTTTTTTCTCTGGCCCGTGTGAGTCCATAAACATGAACACATATACAACCATCTCCTGCGTCTGATGCTGATGAGTGCCAAATGCTCATTCACATAAAACTGCAGCTGTTTGCTTTTTTACAATCAGTGTTGTGAGCTTTTCCTTTGGTCTTTTTCTTCTGGAGTAACTGTTTTTTCCCCCTTGGGCTAGAGTTTTTCTTCAAAATCTCTAAGCAAAGATCACAGTTTCAAGTAAGTCCTTTCAAGATATCCATGAACTGTACAGTTCATTGTAAAGCCATGTAGAAAATACCCAGAACATCTTGGCAACACTAGCATCTGACAAGCAACCACTTAGAACATCTTAGCCTAACAATTCTAACAATGCCTTAGTAACCACCAGCTTTGCGAAACCTCTAGCAACTGCCTAACAACAACTTGGTAACCACCAGAACACTTTAGAAGCTCTTTAGCAATGCTTTAGTACCAGAACACCTTCACGAACCTCTATCAACTGCATATAAACACCTTAGTAACAACGAGAACACTTCAGAAACTACTCCAAAAATGGCATTTTATCCCCAAAACTTCATTAGCAAATGCCTAGCTACAACCTAGTAACCACCAGAACGCTTTATAAATCCTATAGCAACTGCTTAGCAACACCTTAGTAACCACCAGCTTCACAAAACTCTAGCAACTGCCTAGCAACATCTTAGTAATCACCAGAACACTCTAGAAACCATCTAGCAACTACCTAACAACCTTCCGTCAACTGCCTAGAAATGCCTTAGTGACCACCCGAACATTTTAGAAACCCTCTATCGACTAGCTAGCAACACCTTAGTTACCACCAGAACACTTCAGAATCCCTCTAGCAACTCTAACAATTCAGAAGAAGTCCACAGCTGGCTAGAAATGTGAAAAACGTGAACACTTTAGTAACCCTTTACCTGGAGTCAAGCAACCATTTAAAACATCTTAGTAACTAGCAATCGGTTGCCAGGTCTTTGTAAGAAAACCAGTGCAATTGCTACTCAAAACTTTTGTAGGAAACCAGCTGACTTGGCAACACAGGGAGCAATGCTTCGGTAAACTCTTAGCAACTCTCTAGCAACTGTCTCCTAACACCTTAGTAACCACACGAACACCTTAGCAACCCTCTTGCAAGAACTATTTTTGTTTGTGTCTTTTATTTGCTTATCTTCATTACATTTGTTTGACAGAGCAGTGAAGGATTCGCACCTTCACTGTCATACTCGTTGGGTAAGTTATTATGGATGAAGGGTGAAAAAAACCCTGTTAACACAGAACAGATTTCCAGAGCATCTAAAAAGGGATACCGCCAGTTAAATGACACCAGCATTACAGAATCATGTATTCAGATATATAGCGATGGAAGTGTTTTGGACTCATCTAGCGTGTGCTTGGTGAAATCCAGCTGAACGTGAAGTCCTCTCATGAGGTTGTGAATGTCAGAGCTGTGCAGCATGAGCACCTCTTCGTCTTGACCCTCATAGCAGGGTGATAGTCTGCCTCAGTCATGACCAAATAAAGCGTCCGAATTCCTCCCCTGCTCTTTTTCAACCCCTAGAATGTTTACAAGAACGTTGGATCAGGCTGCGCTCCGACTGACTCTCTGACTGGGACTCTGCTACTGTATGTGAGCATCACACAGCCGCTTTTAGAGGTGTGTTACACTCTTTAACCCTGACTGATGACATCATCCAGCCGTACTCCAGACTGTCCCTTTTTTAACGCAGTTTTGGGGATAAAATGCCATTTTTGGAGTAGTACATCTGGTTATGCTTTTACTGGTGTGGAAAAAAAATTCAATAATGAGATAAATCAAACACAATCAGATCATCAATAAATGTCAGGCATGGGAACTGATAAAAAAGTTTTCTTTTTGCTTATACATTTAGTTACCGTTCTGTTACATCTATTTCTATCAATATGTATGTAATTATGGATGGATCAATGTTTTTTTTTTTTATTATTTATGAACTTTTTTTATTTTATTGATTGGTGAATGAAGAATAGTTGGGTTTTATTATAGAACGATAGATGGGATAGCTAGATTTTATTATGGATGGATAGATAAATGGACTTTATTATATATGGAAGGACAGATGGATGAAGAATTGATGGATGGACTTCATCCGAGATGGATGGATGGATGAAGAATGAATGAATTTTATTGGAAGGATGGATGGATGGATGGACTTTATTATAGATAGATAAATAGATGGGATAGGTGGATTTTTTAAGGGTGGATGGATGAATAGACTTTATTACAGATAGAAGTATAGATGGATGAAGAATTGATGGATGTACTTTATCTGAGATGGATGGATTAATTTTATTATAAATTGATGGATGAATTGTATTATAGATAGATAAATAGATGGGTGAATGAAAAATTGCTTAATTTTATTTTAGATAGATATAGATATATGGATAAATGGATTAAGAATGGATAAATTTTATTATGGAGAGATGTACTTTATTATAGATTTCTGTATTTTGTGTCTAATAAAACAATGTTGATTTCTAAGGGTAAAGGTTTTAGTTATCATGACTAAAGATCATTGTGTCCTTTATTAAAATCTATTTGAATCGGTTTAAATTAATCTTCACCTTGATCTTTAATTTCATCACTTTGACTAATCTTAATTATCTGTATTTCTTCGTGTTTGCAGGAGTTTGTGAATCTGCGGTCAGATAAGGATTACAGTGCTGGATAAAGAGCACCTTTGTAAATGTTAGCACAATCATTCAGACCCTGTCCTTTCATATCAGCGCTTTCATAACCATTACTTTATGTGACATTTTTACTGAGATTTGTTATGAAACATTTTAGATCCAAGGCTGTGCTTCTGTGGTTTTGATCGAGCACTTAGAGTATCTGTCAAACATTCCCTCTCGTGGATGCACTAAAAGTACATCCAAACCAACATATTACTGAAACCCAATCAAACATAACAGAGCGTGAGCAAATAACATGAAAACTGATTATACATTGGAATAGTGACATCATGCTTAGTTCCTATGTGCGATCTCACGATGACATCATAGTCCTGCTGAAGGATCAGGAGGTTTTACCAGCGTATGTCTCTGACTGGACGACACACTCCTGGCCCCACATTCCTACGACTTGTCATCTGTATCAGAATAACACAGTGAGATGAAAAAAGAAAATCAGCTCATCTGCATCAAGGTATAACACAGAGACACTAAAACTGGCTGTGTTTAACCTCTTCTTTCAATTCTCCCTAATTCTTCATCTTTGTCTTTTTAATTTTTATTGTTAATTTTGCTTTTATTTTTATTTTTCCTTCTTATTTCTTCCCTACACCTTCTCAGTCAGACCCAGCTTTATGGTGTTGACTTTCTGGATCTTGACCTACTATGTCAAATATATACATACAATTATACATTTGTTAGTTCTAAAATATGAGAGAGAAAGTGATGTTGAGTGAGTGAGTGAGTGAGTGAGTGAGTGAATGAGAGGGAGTGATGGAGTGATGGATAGTGAGTGAGAGTGATGACTAGTGAGTGAGAGTGATGGGTAGTAAGTGAGAGTGAGTGAGATGGATAGTGAATGAGAGTGAGTGAGATGGATAGTGAATGAGAGTGAGTGATGACTAGTGAGTGAGAGTGAGTGATGGCTAGTGAGTGAAAGTGATGACTAGTGAGTGAGAGTGATGGGTAGTGAGTGAGTGAGAGTGATGGAGTGAGTGGCGTGATGGAGTGAGTGAGCGTGATGGCTAGTGAGTGAGAGTGAGCGTGATGGCTAGTGAGTGAGAGTGAGTGATGACTAGTGAGTGAGTGAGAGTGATGGAGTGATGACTAGTGAGTGAGAGTGATGGAGTGATGGTTAGTGAGTGAGAGTGAGTGATGACTAATGAGTGAGAGTGATGGAGTGATGGCTAGTGAGTGAGAGTGAGTGATGGCTAGTGAGTGAGAGTGAGTGATGGCTAGTGAGTGAGAGTGATGACTAGTGAGTGAGAGTGATGGGTAGTGAGTGAGTGAGAGTGATGGAGTGATGGATAGTGAGTGAGCGTGATGGCTAGTGAGTGAGAGTGAGTGATGACTAGTGAGTGAGAGTGATGGAGTGATGACTAGTGAGTGAGAGTGATGGGTAGTGAGTGAGTGAAAGTGATGGAGTGATGGTTAGTGAGTGAGAGTGAGTGATGACTAGTGAGTGAGAGTGATGGAGTGATGGATAGTGAGTGAGAGTGATGGCTAGTGAGTGAGAGTGAGTGAGATGGATAGTGAGTGAGTGAGTGAGAGTGATGGCTAGTGAGTGAGTGAGAGTGCTGGAGTGATGGCTAGTGAATGAGTGAGAGTGATGGAGGATGGGAGAGTGAGTGGAGTGATGGGGATGGGTAGTGAATGAGTGAGAGTGATGGCTAGTGAGTGAGTGAGAGTGATGGAGTGATTGATAGTGAGTGAGAGTGAGTGATGGCTAGTGAGTGAGAGTGATGGAGTGATGGCTAGTGAGTGAGAGTGATGGGAGTGATGGAGTGATGGGTGATGGGTGAGTGAGAGTGATGGAGTGATGGGTAGTGAGTGAGTGAGAGATGGATATTGAATGAGAGTGATGGATAGTGAGTGAGAGTGATGGAGTGATGGATATTGAATGAGAGTGATGGATAGTGAGTGAGAGTGATGGAGTGATGGATATGAGTGAGAGTGATGGAGTGATGGATAGTGAGTGAGAGTGATGGAGTGATGGAGTGATGGATAGTGAGAGTGATGGAGTGATGGATAGTGATGGGTAGTGAGTGAGAGTGAGATTGAGTGCAAGTAAGAGTGATTGAGTGAGTGAGAGAGAGAGAGAGAGAGAGACAATGGGAGTAAATTAAAATGTCTCATAAAATATATTTTTATAGGAAATATGTATGTTATGTTGTTATAGCAATTAGATATTATTTTATTAAAGCTTTCATCTATCTATCTATCTATCTGTCTGTCTGTCTGTCATATTATGTAAATATTGATTATTTAGTTGATATGTTTAGGTTGAATTAAATACTAGTATGGAATTAGCCAAGTCAAATAATTTTATTCAAAAATGTTTAAAATGCAATCTCTATCACAATGACAAATCAAATTCAAACACACTTTCAGTGATGGACCAAATGTATTGCTTGTACATTTTGTATTTAGAAAAAGATTCTATGATGGATGGACTTTATTGGATGGATTTTATTATGGATGGATGGACGGACAGACAGATTATAGATGGACACATAAATAGATGAGTAACTAAAAAATCACAGGATTGAAAGAACAGGCCTAATTAGTTCATGGTAATGTGAATCATTTTCACGGTTAGATTTTTTTAAAAGTGTATTTTTGTACAATAGACATATTTGGACTTGATGCCCACTGTAAAGTCTAAAACAAAAACCAGCTGAGACTCCCTGAACTACACAAATCAGAGGCATCCCTAATTCACTTCAAAGTGGAAAAAGTGACATGGGACGCGTTTAATGCCATGCCGGTGACATCATTCTAACAGAGCGGCGTGACGTCGCAATTGGACGTCGGCCCCGGCCAATCAGCGCTCGCTCCGCGCACGCACAGATGGGAAGAGTTTAAAAAAGATTGTGGAAAAGAAGATGTGGCCCAAACCTTCCCACATGATCGGACAGTTGGACCGGAGGTTCCAGATCTAACGTTACATCGCCTTCCTCGCGTCTGAGTCTGTTGAAAGCGCAATGACATCGCAGTTCAAGAGCGGACCCGCTTTTGGGCTGTCCGCCGAGGTCAAGAGCAAGGTAGGCGTCTGCTTTGATTGACAGCTGTCACAGATGCGCGTGCGGCACGTGCGCTGCTCGAGTTAACGCGTTTATTTTCTAATGTAGCCTATTTGCGTCATTTTCTGACGGCGTTTCCAATATGTCAACACGGGGAGACCCAAACCAACTAATTAAGTAAGCGAAACAAAAGGGCAGTAAGCAAAATGGGTCTTAAAGGCGCGTTTCAAACAGGATTTCAGTACAGATAACGTGCGTTAATAACAGACGTAATAAAGCGCGTTTATAAAGTACGTTTCCATGGCAACCACTCGTCGCTCTAACACTTTCTGTTTGACTGTAAGTCGACAAAACACGTTATTTTTGTTGTTGTAGAAGAAAATAGTTTTCTTCGGTTTAACGTCAATTAATGTAAGTTTCGTCAACAACGTGCAATAATTAAGTGCGAAATGACACGAAACAAAGCTGCAATTGTGAACGGATAATCATACTCGTCTCAGCTCCTGGCTAAACTTCACTGACTTAACAGAACTTCATCAAATATAGTTATTTTTTAGCACTCATTAGTGTCACGGGTGAAGGTGCACGCTGATGTTTAGTTGATTTTACTCCTATTTGCACATTGTTTGGACTTGCATTTATAAAAATGGCAAAAAAAACAAAAAACATGTCAGTAGTATTGACATATTTAACAGACTTGCTTGTGATTTCATCCCTCAGTCCTAGCTTTTCTTTACTTAATACAATTGCATCGATTCCTCAGTCAAACATAGTGCCACATTTGCTTCCATAAGTCTTAGTGATCCAAAAAATACTTCTAATCGGGCTTTTTTATCGCTGATATCTTGCTTCTTGAGCGCCACGCATGTTTTTTATTCTCTGGATTAGCAGAAGTCATGCGGCACAGTTTCAGGTGTCATCCTGTGGACTTTGGTGTTATGTCAGGAGTGTCTTCCTGAGCACTAGGTATGTGGTTTTCGGTCCCCATATAAGGAAGAGTTGTGTTCACTCACAATATCTGAGAAGAGGAGCATGTTGTAAACAGTTTAGAATAAGGAGGAGCATTGTTGGACATCCCACCCTGATGCTGGAAGATCATCTTTTTTCCAGCCAACAGAGAACGATTTGTTTTGTTATGAACAAACATTTTCCCCGTAACATTAATTCAAAGTTATCTTGTCTACTAAAAATGTTTTATACATTTAAAATTATTTTTTTAAAACATTTCAGTTGGACGGCGTTCAAAAGTAACATTCACATTATAATAAATAATAATGACAATAATCAATGCAATAAAACGTTCCCCTTAATGTTTTCTTGAAGAGAATGTTTTGATTTAAAATTTTAGATAATATTCAGAAAGAATAACAACAAATGTACATCATTTAACATCATTTGTGGAACCTTTAACATCCTCGTAAACCATTCTGTTACATGAAAGATTCTATAGAATATTCTAAATGATCTTAAAAAATTAAACTTCCAAATACGTTTTTAAAAAACTTAACTTAAAATCAGCCTTTCAGTCAGCAGAGCCATTTTTTCACAGTGTGAAGAACATTTTAATAATATGAAAAAAACCAAAAACAAATCCACTATAAAGAACTTTTTGTTCCGTGGATGGGTTCTTGTTGGAACCACTGATTCTAATAAAGACGCGTTATTTTAAAGGTGTAGAATAGATATGTTTAAAAAGCTCATCGGGCTAAGATTTGGGTTTTTTTTATGGCATCAATGGCACAAAAAAGAAAGTACTAATAATTCAGAACCTGTATTGTTATAGTTTGTAAATACAACAAAATCGCATTTTTTCCCAAACAACTTTCGAGAGAACAGTTGTTAAAAGAAACGATATTTATTTCCTCCGTGTGAAGAATATTTGAATAAACAGAAGTAATAGAATAAAATAAATTGAAGTAACAAAAAAAGATTCCATGGATGTTAGAGGTTCTTCACAGAACCTTACGTTCTCCGTTTTTAGGAGTTCGTAATCACGTACAATGTAGCTGCTAAAAATAAATGTCAATGTACAACGCGCAGGTATTTCTAGTATAACCAAGAGTATAAAGGAATGTTATCCAGGCAGTCTGTGACAGAATTCCTGCTTTTAAAAAAAACCCCAGTCTTGGCCTGACCTCTATAGAGTTAGACTGAGGTCTGCTCCAGATGTCCAGAACGAGAGAAAAACAATAAATCAAGCTCTGAGCAGAATTCCTTGGAAGGTTATGAGCGCTATCGGTCTCGGCGTTGTTTTATCGGACGCGTTTAGCGCGTGCTAAGTACGTTGCTGCACATGAGCGGACGGGAGCTGAGAAGGGAGGGCTGATGGGACGAGAGGGTGGAGAAGTGACATGGAGGACAGAAAGAGAGAAAAGGCCAACAATAACACTCATTTAAAGGCACAGCGTTTGCTTGGCTTCCACACCAGCGCACCAAACTTGGGAGAAACGTCTCTCTCAGGTCTCTCTCTCTCTCTCTCTTCCGTCTTGTTCTTCCTTTATTAGAAATGCTTCAGGAGTCAAAGACGGAGATCTGTTGCGTTGCCGTTGAGAGTAAATATCTTGCCAACTCTGCAATACAATGAAGGAGACAATCCAAGTTTTTTGCACGCAGGAACCGACCTTATATTTTACGTCCCACTTCTTCTTTTCCTCTACAGCTCTGCAGTGGGCCGCGGCCGTAATCCGTCGGATGAACCGAGACAAAGAGAAACGTAAAAAAAAAAAAAAAAAAAAAAAGGGTTTATTTGGAGGGAACATGCTAGAAAATTGCTTTCGTCAAGAGCAGATATGCATGTCTTGTCGTTCGTCTTTTTGTTTAGTCGACACTTAGATATGATTTAAAAATTTAGACCATGCATTCAAAAGATTTTTTATTTTGAAAGAGGTTAATAATTTAGAAAACGGGCAAAAACGATCAACACTGCTAATAATCGGAAAGCATTGTAGCATATTAGAATGGTTTAAAAACGTAAAAACAATAATATTTAAAAAATAAATGAAAAAAAACTTATTTTGAAAGCGTGAGCAAATCTTACTGACAGCAATGTGTGAGTAAAAATGTATTTATTTTTCTTATTTAAATGTTTATTTTATTTGAATGCTATTTCTACATGAAAATAGTTTTTTAATTAAGAGCTGTATGTGTAGCAGTTGTACATACATGCTGCAAGGCACACACGTTTAGTAATGTTTTGACCTTTGACCTCCAGCTGGCCCACAAATATGACCCGCAAAAGGAGGAGGAGCTACGAATGTGGATCAATGAGGTCACAGGCCGCAAACTTCCCGAGAACTTCATGGAGGGACTGAAAGACGGCGTTGTGCTCTGCGAGTGAGAGATTCATTCGTTCATTCATTCATTCATTCATTCAGCAGCTATGAAGATTATTCAAAGAATGCTATCAGTCGCTGATTTCTTTATGTTTATTATTCCTGCACAGGCTTATCAACATTCTTCAGCCCGGTTCTGTAAAAAAGATCAACAATTCTCCTCAAAACTGGCACCAGGTGAGCAAGAATATCACATTGCGGTGTTTATCTTGCCGTATGGCTGTTCCAGTTCAGATCCAGGAGGAGGCGCTCTAACTGTAGGACACGTTTCCTGTCTTCAGCGTTTATGCTCAGATTAAACTTTTATAACTTCACAGTCACGTATAGAAGAGCGTTCAGCTCAAGTTAAGTTACATGCACTTTACACAAGTTCTTTGACCAATAAAACGTTCAAAAAAACCTTCTGGTCTAAATATATAACCAGTTCTTCCGGTGCCTTTGAAACTTTCAGATTTCTGACAAATCGCAGAACACTTCCCTTCATTCTCGGTTTGGCCTTGTTTGTTGCAGCTGGAAAACATTGGTAATTTCGTCCGAGCCATTCAAGAGTATGGACTGAAGCCGCATGATATATTTGAAGCCAACGACCTGTTCGAGAACGTCAACCACACTCAGGTTCAGTGCACACTTATTGCACTGGCTGGGATGGTGAGTCACACGTCATGATTTTTAACACAGACACGATAAGGACCGTATCGAGACCGAACCTCTTTTTAGTTTGAGAAGTTCATGCGAAGGAGATTCATATGGGAGCGTTTAGCCGCTAGCAGAGAGATTGACATCGAAACATGTGGTATTTGAGCTGATGAATCATTTCTGATTGTGTGTTCAACGTATGAGAAGTTGCTTGCGCTCGTCTGTCCGCTTTTTAGATGAAAGCATCCGGAAAAATATAAAATATGTAGTTCCTGTGGTGTTCACTTTTCTTTATTTGTCATCGCTTTGAAATGCAGGCGAAATCTAAAGGCTTCCATTCGAAATACGACATCGGAGTAAAATATGCAGAAAAACAACAACGCAAATTTGCTCCTGAGAAACTTAAGGAGGGACGCAATGTTATTGGTCTGCAGGTGAGTAGTTGTCAATAATAACCTTTTTCTTTAGTATATCTAAAATAAATGAAATAAGGCTTTATTAAATGAAATAAATTCTTGTATATATATATATATATATATATATATATATATATATATATATATATATATATATATATATATATAATTCAGTGGTAGATATTATGCAATAGCATATCAATATTATTTTATTTATGCAAGTCTTATGTTTGTATTTTTGGCTTTATTAAATGAAATATAATTATTATATAATGATATATGGCTTTATATATATATATATATATATATATATATATATATATATATATATATATATATATATATATATATATAATTCAGTGGTAGATATTATGCATTAGCATATCAATATTATTTTATTTATGCAAGTCTTATTTTTGTATTTATATTTTATTTTTATGTATATATTATATTGTGTTATATATTGTATTAATGTTTTTAAACACTGTTTTATTTAAAAACTCATTTTTATTATAAAAATTAATTTAAAGGAATTAATGTTT
Organism: Puntigrus tetrazona; assembly: GCF_018831695.1. NCBI lineage: Eukaryota > Metazoa > Chordata > Actinopteri > Cypriniformes > Cyprinidae > Puntigrus > Puntigrus tetrazona. Next base: position 5,315,444 of record NC_056701.1, on the reverse strand, counting down.
TTTATTTAGCAAGGATACATTAAATTAAGTGTCGGTAAAGCCATTTATAATTTAAATAAATGCAGTATCAAAAATACTGAAAGAAAAGTGTCACAAAAATATTATAGCAATAATGTTTCTTTATAATAATATTGTACAATATTACTGTATTTTTGATCCAATAAATGCACCATTTTGTGAGGCTTCTTCCACAAACATTATTAACAAAAACAGAGCCATAGTGTAACAGTAACGTGTATATGTTATAGGTTTTTTTTTGCACTCATTTGTGTTTTCAGATGGGCACCAATAAGTTTGCCAGCCAAAAGGGCATGACATCTTACGGCACACGGCGTCACCTCTATGACCCGAAGACGGGCATGGAGAGTCCTCTGGACCAATCAACAATCAGCCTGCAGATGGGCACCAACAAAGGAGCCAGTCAGGTGCTCAGAAAAAGTCTGTTTCTAGTACTGTTCATAAATGACCCAAGACGTCGCTTATACCTTTCCCCTTTTCCGTCCTCCGCAGTCCGGCATGACGGCCCCCGGCACCAAGCGGCAGATCTTCGATAAGAAGCTGGACATGGAGATGTGCGACACGTCTACCGTGTCGCTGCAGATGGGCACCAATAAAGTGGCGTCCCAGACCGGCATGACGGTGTACGGCCTGCCCCGTCAGGTGTACGACAGCAAGTACTGCTCCAGCCCCAACGACTACATCAACAACGGCCAGGACTCAGAGATGGATGGATATCAGTACTCCGACTAGGATGAACGGACCGCTGCCTGCCAGCACACCGCTTTACAAAAACTCACCCGCACTATTTTTATATTTCAAGTTGATGTCGACCAGCAGGACCAGCTTGAACTGTTTCCTGGCGTCACAGCCACCGATCGACGCCGACTTCGGTGACCGGCCGATCGTAGAAAACAAACTTAGGAGGAATGCCTTTGGCTTTTTTGTTTTTTTACACACAGGCTTTACGTGCTTCTCACTTACGTCATTTTATTATTATTATTTTAGTTTTATTATTATTTTTGAGCGTGCCATTTTCACATCTCCTGCACGGCCTAATGAAAAAAATAATGCAGACGATAAACATGGAGATAATATTTATGATGCTTAGTAGTTACATATACACTACTGGTCAAACGTTTAGAAGTTTTTTATTCTTTCTCACAGCTGCATTTATTTGATTAAAAATACAGTAAAACAGTGAAATATTACAACAATTCAATCTGTTTTCTGTTATAAAATATTTTTAGTGCAATTTACTGATCAAATGATCATTTTCAGCATCATTGCTCCAGTCTTCAGCGTCACATGATCCCTCAGAAACGGCCTAATATGAGGATTTGCTCATCAAAAACTTTTTTATTTTCATTCTTGTCAATGTTTTTGGTGGTTTTTATTAAAAAATGCATTTTCCAAAAACAACACACTGCCATTCAAAATGTAAGATACCATTTTTTTTTAAAGATTTTATTTTATTTTTTCTAGAAAGGATTAACGGTTCTCATTATTAGTGTTTTTGCTGCTTAATATTTTGTGAAAACTGTGACACATTTATTCGAAACGGAAATCTTTTGTAGCATGATACATGTCTTTACTGTCACTTTTGATCGATTTAACGGATCCTTTCTAGAAAAAAAAATATTTTCTTTAAAAATTGCACCCTACCTTTTTAAATGGCAGTGTATTGTTTAAGTATTGATTTAAACATGTTTTTTAATAAAAAGCACCAAAAACCCAACATTACCCCAACATTAATAATAATCAGAAATGTAATCAGAATATCATAATGATTTCTGACGGATCATGCGGCGGTGAAGCTGTAATGATGCTGAAAATTCAACTTTGGTGACAAATTACATTTTAAAATATGCAACAATAAAAACAGTGATCTGCAATTGCAATAATATTTCACAGTATTGCAGTATACGGTATTTCTGATCAAATAAATGCAACCTAGATGAGCAAGACACTTCCCCATATAGTGCATTTTCAGTGGATTTAGTCACTCCAGCTTTTAAAGGTTCCCTGATGCTCTTTTGATTGGACGGAGGAAGAGGAAATCCACCAAAGACGCCCCACTGCTGCCAATTTCCCGAAGAATCCCGAACGTACTTTAACTACTGCCTCTGAGAGTTGGTCTGGATGTTCTTTGTGGACGCCGTCATTCAGCCACGCGCTTCAAAACGACATTGAAACGCCGTCGTCTCGCGTGACAATTTAAAAGCACACCTGCTCGTGCTTCTCGGGCAATTCTGATTCGCCAATTTCAGGTGCGTTTCGTGTCGTTGGTGTTTGTCTGACGGGAGCGCCGCCGGAGGATGTTGATCCCGGGCTTGTCCTCCACGTCCTGTCGGGGGGAAACACAAAACATTGCTTGTGGAGAGGAAGCCAAAACCTCAAGCCGATGAAGTGAGGAGTACATGTCTTTTGTAGTGCACATGAGTATTTCAAGCAGTTTATCTGCATTATTTTAATGAAGTGATTTTTATTATTACTTAAGGCAGTATATAGGGAGGATTTGGGGCTTTTTTTTTTTTGATTCAGTTTAGTAAACTCACAAAAAGAGTAGACAGACATACAGAGAACTACTGTCGTTTTTTTTTAAATACCTAATCATACTGTGAAAATACCTTAAAATGTCTTTTTTTTTTTTTTTTTTTTTTTTTAAGAAAAACAGCTCCCTACCAATAGTTATATGGAAATGATTTTAGTAAACCTGCGTATATGCAAGTGATGCCACTCCCAGCCGGGCGAGACCTGCTCACGATCCACGTATAAAGCAGGTTTTAATGTGCAGAGTTAATATATTCAGCTATTTAAAAAAAAATTTCAGACACGACTAGATCTCACCCTCGTGCAAATCGATCCAAAAGTCTCTCAAATTTCATTTCTGTCAGTGTTAAGGAGTTTCATTACGGCTGAACACGAGATCATGCGACGGTGAATTATGTTTGTTTCTCACTGAAGGTGATGCAGCGTGTCCCTCTTGCGTTAATGCTTCTGACGTCTTTATTTATAAGGCTTACCAACAAAGGCTGAGCAAGTGAAAACTAATAAATCACTATTTTCAAATGACTTCTCTTTATTATATCCACGAGCACTGGTTGAAAACTTTTCCACGACAGAAACGGAACACAGAAAATATGCAAATGTTTATTGACACTACATGGTCTTATAAAAACCTAAATTGTAAAATAAACATGACAAACTGAAGGATTAGGAACAAACCGAAAAGACATCGAGAACAGCTTTTTTTCTAAATTAATCGCGCCTGTTGCATTTTCTGTAACACCAATCAAAGGGAAAAGGCTGGATTTGAAATCATCCTCATCTCAGCGTCGCCTGAACCTCCATCTGTGGCTTTATTAGACGATTCTTTCAGCTTCAACACAAAACCGATCGGTGAATCAATACAGGAGTTTTAAAAACAAACAAGAGTCTTTAAGCGTATTTGGTCGTCTGTGACGTCTGAAACTACTGATTGGCCGCTTCACAAGCATCTATCCAATCACTGTACACGTCCACCGGCTCCGACAGATCTGAGGGAGCGATTAAGGACAAGACCGACAACAAATGATCCACCCCCAAAATCTGCTTAAAAAGGTTAACAGAGACGTGTTAATTAAGACACTTTTCTTTATGTACCCTCAGCTTTTAACTTCGTAAGACATTAACCGATGGCCTGGAGTGGTGTGCATTACTTGTGTGTTATTATGATGTTTTGACGGCACCCATTCACAAGATATGTCTTGGATGGATGGATGGATGGATATATATATATATATATATATATATATATATATATATATATATATATATATATATATATATATACATACACACATATATATATATATATACACACACACACACATATATACATCATATATATATATACACACACATATATATATATATATATATATATATATATATATATATATATATATATATATATATATATATATATATATATATAGTTAATCATACTCTTACAACTCATCAAATGTCGAGAAGGATACAAGTTATTGGTGTCTGAAATTCCTCTAGACACACAGTACAGGATATTATCCCCGTATTTCGACTTCGTTCCCTGGAATAAAACAGAAGAGTTGTGCATCAGGGACGGTTCGGTCAACTCTAGCAGATCTTTAGGTAACACTCAAGGGGTTTTATTCTTACATCTTAACGTCGCATGACTTCTCGTGGTTACAGAAGGGGCAGGTAAACTGGGTGTCCAGGTTTCCCGTCATCTTTTTCTTGGGAGGGGGTTTTCTCTTCGACTTTCTGCGTCCCATCTTTTGCTTCACGGAGGAGAAAGCAGAAAGAAAACGAGACCGAAGTATACTTTAAAGCAACCTGCGAACATCAGGCGAAGGAGCCGCTTGTGTCAAACAGACACAGTCAACAGGAGCAGCCTGCTTTCGCAATAATGAGGTTTACAACATAAACACAGAGAATGGTAACCTTCAGACAATAACATTTAGCGTCTAAAATAACGTAAAATTAACGGGCATTCCTTCTAACAACAGAATAACCCACTTAATGCACTTTGTCTTAAAGCAAACGTAAACTACAATACAATTTTACACTTAAACTGGTGTACATCTAGCTGGCATGTTTTTTAATGTTTGTGTTTATTTAGTTTTAACACCGTGGTATTTAGAGGATCTAAAGGAAATATCGAAACACACAAAAACAAACAGCAGCATGGAAAAACAATGAAATCCCGCGTAAACCGTACGGTCGAAACACCGACGATACGTAACGTATAGCCATATAAACCTTTAAAGAAAGGCATTATTCTTCCTGGGGATTAAGAAATCTCTTACCAAACCGCGATTAACGTGAGACGAATCTCGAGGAAAATCAGCACACAGAGCCCGCAAAGAATAAACAGAAGGTTCACTTCCGGTCGGTCAAACGTCGCTGTAGTTTAACCGCGGATCGGCTCAGAGCGCCCTCTGACGGACGACACCGGAACTACACCGCAGTTCAAAACGCTTCCTTTTCGTGAGAGAAAACAACCCACAATTTCGGAGAATTTTATTTGCGCATGTGCATTTTTTTTATTCCAAAACAATTCTCTTTTTTATGCCAGAGGCTTGGTTTAATATGTTTCTTCTGTTTAAGTGACAATCAGCTCTGACCCCTATCGTTAAACATCAGAACTGCAACGAACAAACCATAATTTAACCGTTCTATCTATCTATCTATCTATCTATCTATCTATCTATCTATCTATCTATCTATCTATCTATCTATCTATCTATCTATCTATCTATCTATCTATACTGTGTTGTATTTAGTGTTTGTTTCGTACTGTTTTAGAGCACTAAACCATATTCCACATCAAAGCCGGTCTAATAGTAGGCTATATATAATTTTTTATTGGCAACTAACATAAGAAAGTTTAAGTTCAAGTTCCAAAAAATTCAATAAAATAAATAGAACACATTTTTTAAAAAACTAATAAACTGACAAAAAATTATTTAAAATTTAAATTTAAACGCAAAACATAAACAAAACAACCGCTGATTCATAATATTAATAATGTTATAAAAGGTATTCCAAACGTAGTACTGATTTAATGTTTCTTTATACTTAATTTGTGATCATTTAGACAGGCAGCTCCTTGCATCGTGATTGGCTAAAAAAAAGTCCATTCTTTTGAATAGTAGAGCGTGATTGGGTGGCGGGATCACGGGGGCGGGACTAACAGCGTGATATCGAGCGACTCACACGAGCAGCAGATATTTAGAGCAGAAGGTAAGTACCAGTTTTCTTCGGAAGTGATCGCAGAAAGACCCGCACAAAGAGACGCATGAACTCGGGCACGCTTTTGCTATAGAGCGACACTATTCACTCCGAGAAGGAAACAGCTTCAGTGTGTCACCGCTTGCGTAAGGAACAGAAATTGCGCGAACGACTATCGCGGAAGTCTTGAAACGCGCTGATGAAATTTCATTAATAACTGGACAGAAAGTAAACTGACGCAAATTAGATCAGCGGACCCGAGAGCGCGACCGATCGGGATCATCGGTGAGGTTTTTACGCGCGGGGACCACAGCCTCAATAGTCTGTTCTTCTCGACAATCTTATCAACATCAGTGCATGCTCAAAAAAAAACCTCTTATCTGCTCTCACATGCATATGCGCTCATAATGGCGTGAGATATTATTTGTGAAACGCACTAGAGCGTGAAATGTTTAAGATGGAGCCTGTTTTTGTGTGTGGGTTGTCTTCTTTTTAAACTTGAATTCATTTATTAACTTTTCAGAAGTTGACTATGGCTACCGAGGGAGATCCCACCGACTTTGTGAAAGTGCTTCACCTTCTGGTCATTTCCTTCACCTGGGGAATGCAGGTGTGGGTGTCTTTCATAGCAGGTAAATTTAACACGCATGAGTGTTATGATGCACTGGTAAAACATTCAACATGCGCTTCTTCGTCCTTCCAGGTTTTGTGCTGATTTCCCAGGTATCCATGCACACGTTCGGCCTCGTGCAGAGCAAGTTATTCCCATTTTACTTCTACTTCCTGCTGGGTGCCAACGCGGTCAGTCTGGCCATATACGCCGTGTACCACCCTAGAGAACTGCTGGACTGGCACGAGAGCGTGCAGGTGACCTTACGATTCGTTAACTTGAGTCTGCATGATTCATTAAATCGTTTATACCCCCAAAAAAGCGAATGCTCGCTGGGCATTCATTTATGCGAATGATTTTGGGAATAGGCCGTCCAAGAACTGAATTGGTTTCTTCGTCAGAACAGATTTGGAGGTATTTAACTTTTACGTAACTTCGCTCTGCAGTAAATGGGTGCCGTCGGAATCCAAAAAGCTGATTTTAAAAAAAGTATGCAAGTAATCCACACCACTGCAATCCATCGAAAGTCCATTATAACGTAACATTAACAACAATAGCTTCTGGCTAAAATATGAGACCGTAACTGTGATGATATTTAAAAATGCATTCTTTGCATTAAAACACGTTTGCTTAGAACTGGCCTGTAAGCAGTGTGCATATATTTCTCTCCTGATTCAGATGAGGTGACTTTTTCAGCGGTGATATGGATAGAGGTCTCATATTTAAGCTGGATGCGATTTTGTTTAACATTTAAAAAGCCTTTAATGGTGGATTTGTTTCATAACCGACGGACCGGAGTGGTGCGGATCACTTGTCGTTTTAATCCTCATTTTGACGGCACCCATTCACCGCAGAGGGTCCAACGCCGAGCGAGCGACGCGACGCTGCCTTTCTCCAAATCTGCTCTGATGAAGAAACGAACGCATCTGCAGTCGAGGCCGTTAAACGCCTCCCGCTGTCGTTTTTTTCTGCGCAGATGAGCCTGTTCTTCGTGGCCGTGATCATGGCCGGCCTGAATGCGCAGTGGTTCGGTCCGTCTGCCACGGAGTGCATGCTGGTCATGCAGGGGATCGAGAGGGAGCACGGTCTGGGGAATCAGGTGGGTATGAGCTCCAATAAGGAAGGATACGCCAAACTACGCGAGAAGGACCCAAAGTACAAGGAGCACAGGACCACCTTCTACCGCTACCATGGTCTGTCCAGCCTCTGCAACCTTATAGGCTTTTTCTCCATTACAGTCAACCTCATTTACCTGGCCCTTCACCTGGGAACTATATGAGAGTCGAGTCTGACAGATACTTGTCTTGTGTATGTCCTCTCTGTCTGTTTTGTATAACGATAACGCTTCTAATTTTTGTACAAAAATGTTTAGCCTTCTTTTAAAGTTAAAAGAACAAAATTCAGATGCAACCGAACCGAATCAAAAGTAGGTTTTTGCATTCACACCGTCTTTAAAAGCGAAGTCCGATCCGTTTTATCCGTGCCCGGGTTTCAGCTCAGTTTGTCAGTGGCTTTCCTTTTTAAATCATTCTGCATGATTGTGAATCGCTCCGAAAATGTATGAAACGCATATATTTTGGGGTTTATGATTGCGTAAACACGCCCAGCCATACGAAAAGATGCTATTATGTACGTTAGCAGTATTTCTCCTTACTTTCAAAATGCTTCAAACTGGGTAATTTGCATTGAATCTTTTGTTTATAATAAACAGACTGTCTATTTAAAGATACAGTAGTGATAATATAGCCGTTTATGATTGTTTTAATTTGTTGAAGTATCCACTGTCATTTGTTTTTGCCTCACTTTTTCACAATGTGAACAATGCATGTGTTTTCCACCAGAGGGCTGTTTGTGAACAACGAGAGGATCAGTTTTAGATTTGTCTATCACAAAATGCTGTTTACATTCCCAATAGAATGAATGACACTAAAATTGCAATTAAGCTCCGTGCAAAAGCAATGAATAGTAACTGAACCTTTGATCTTCTCTGTAAACTTGATGTTTGACCAGCAAAGCAAACTCTTTTATCGCTGGACGTGGAGGACGGAGAAGATTGAAGACACACAAATGTGATTCACGTTGCTTTTTTTTCTACATTTTCAAGCCTTTGTTGTGAAGATTTGTTCATCTTTACAGTTTGTTTAATCAATTTCCATGTTAATAATGACAGTACAAACGTTGCTTGTGTGTACTGAAAACGGACAGATATTTTAATCGACCTTGAAAAAGCATTTGTTCCTATAAAGACGCAGCAAACGTGTGTGTGTTGAGTTTTTCATTTTAAAAAGTAAGTGCAATTTACTCTGAAGTGCTCCGAAAGAGCAGTTGCACACATCTATTAAGAAGCTTTGTCAATGTTTTTATTTCTGGTTACTGTTTTAAGCTCATAAATCTGAATACTGCCCAGGCTTCAGTGAGACGAATAAAAGCAAGAGATGGGAGTATCCTGTAACGAATACAGTTTCGTTAATTGGGCCTCGATAATGCCTCGTTTACAAAATGTTAAATACTTTTTGTGTATAATTGTGACGTATTAAGGCGCCATTTACAGACCGAATTAATGAAACTAGATTTTAATTTCATAAATTGGAATTTGAAGTAAGTTCTCCACAACTCGCAGGATGTAAGGGCATTCTGGGAAATGGAGTGTTTTTGCGTGGACACCCCCTCAGTAATGAAACGATGAAAGAAAAATGGTAATTTAATGAAAAAAAGTAATTTAATCAAGTCTTGCCTATCTATTCAAGCTTTTGTTTTATTTCAGATACAGCGTTTTATTTAATTTTTACTTAAAAATTTTATTGCCAATTCTGCATCCTGGTTGTTAGCTCGAATTAAATTGCTTTCAAATAAAGCAATGGAGTTGTACATTTACAGAGGCCTTTCTGGTGTTAGATAAATTTGCCCATTTTTGCAGAAAAGTGTAAAGAGGAAGAAAAAGAACTGCTGTTCAGGACGGAGCTGGAAGCTGCTGTGTAAACACTTCAGATCCGGGAGCTCCCTCACACACACACACACACACACACACACCGAACGAGTGTGTTACATACGCGTTTCCACGCCAGGAGAGGGAAGTGCCGGTGGCTTTACCGGAGCACTAGATAAAACTCCGAGTATCCGTGTGAAGGTAAGAACTTTATTTTTTTTTTTTTTTGCGTTTGAGAGTCATAGACACCTTTCTCTGACTCCGGATGGGTCAAGCTTCATGAGCTTTGGGTCACGCTGAAAGATATGCGCCGATTTTGTTCATAAAGCCATCGCGATTATGACGTTGTTGTTCTTTGAAATAGTTCAGAACGCTCAGAGAGAGCGAAGATTCGAATTCAGTCCGGATTTAGAGTGAGAACCGAACAGATATTTTGTAAAAATTCTGGCACATTTTGGCTACAATGGCTCTGCCACAGTATCGTTTTTTTTAAAATACCATGGTACACATCAAAGTATTGTCTTATACTGTACGTTTTGTGTGTGTGTGTGTGTGTGTGTTAGGGAAAAAGTTGCTGCTGTTGTTTTTTTCTTGTAATCACTTTTTATTATATGCTAAACCTCCTTCACTCATGCATTAAACCTGGACGAAGGAGGTTCAGCTTATATTAAATAACGTTATTTAGTCGTATTCATTAGATGTTATTTCTTTTATGAAGTGTACTGTGTGATTGTCGCCTTCGAATCAGTCTGCAGTGAATGAGTTTTGTTTAATTCCGTTCAGCTGGAGCACAGTTGTTGGTGGACATCTGCCAGACGATCAATAGACATATCAGTGCCATAGTAACCAGAGACCCTGGCCCTCAAAAACACCATTTGGCCCTCTGGTGTAAGCCGTGAAGTCACAGATCGCTGGTCTGTGACACGCTTGATAAGGACATTCAAAACAGCTGAGGTGAATATTGGTCTTGTTGTTTGTGGAGAGATCTGATATCTAAATCTGATCACTTCAGTGTTGTGGGCCAAAAATATGCATGTACTGTGATGCACTTGCAATGAGGCCAGATATTCCTATGAGGTTTAAATCAAAACGGCGTTATTTTAAAAAATGCAAACATCATTTATGCTATTGTAGTTTTGTTGATATTTTGAATGTTAGATTTTGTTGGTATATTTACACACAAAACAACGTGCTAAAAACAAATACTTTTTTTTTAAAGATTTTTCGCGCAGACTAAAATGCGGTGGAAATTATCCCTGTTCACATTAATCTGTCAAACAAGACAACAACAATTAATCTTTTTTTTTTTTTTTTTTAAATTTTCATGCCTCCATATCGTATAAATGAGCGGTCAACAATGCATAAAGCTGTAAAAAAAATAGTTTATTGTTTATTTTTGGAAATTTAAGGTGCAACTAAACTAATAGTAGATATCGCCAATATTTGGTCTGGCAGGCATAATACTGCATTTTAAGGCGTTTCCGTAGATCCAAGTGAACGAAAATGGTTTAGACGTATTGTTCTTGCATTTTTAAAAGCTTCTTAGATAATTGATTTTCAGTTAATGATTTAATAGGTCTGTATTGTTAGTCTGAAGTATTAGGGTCTGATTTGAAGTAGATTAAAGTCATTTTAACGTGGAGGGAAAGGGGTTCATTATTGATTTGTGTCTCTCATGAGACAAGTGAGATGTGATTCAGTCTTCTCACTAATGGACAGACATAACTGTTTTCAGATATAACAGACAGATAACAGTTTCCATTTGAATACATTTATAAATGTCATTTATTCCTGTGATCAAAGGCGAATTGTCAGCATCATTACTCCAGTCTTCAGTGTCACACGATCCTTCAGAAATCATACTAATATGATTATTGGCTGCTCACGAAAGAATCGTTATTATTGATAATGAAAACAGTTGTACTACTTCATATTTTTCCAGAAACGAATGCGTTTCCCCCACGATCATTTCTTAGAAAGTTCAAAAAGATATTTTTTTTGTAACCTTATTAATGTCTTTATTGTCCCTTTCAATCAATTTAATGCATTTTCGCTTAATAAAAGTATTGAAATAAAGAAACTATTTAACTTTTAACGCATTCTGTGCTTGTTTTAGTTTTCCTCTTAAAATAAGATGTTTCATAACCTAATATTTTCCCACTAGAGGGCTGTTTGTAGAAAGGCTTATGGAAATCAGAGGACCAATTTTAGGATTGTCAATCATAAAATGCTATTTACGTTCCCTATAGAACCAATTAAACTCAATGGAAAAGTAATAAATAGTAACTGAACCTTTGATCGTCTTTTGTAATAATTCTTGCGTAATTGAAGGTGGTGGCATATGAAGGTGTTTTTTTTAGCAGGTCTATATTGTTAGTAATGAGTAATGGGGAGGGAAAGGGCTTCCATACAGTCCGTCGTTGATTTGTGTCTCTCACGGGACGAGTGAGATGGGATTCGGTATTCCTGCTAATGGACAGAGAGCCGTCCTGAGTGCCGTTGGTTATAAAACCATTAAACCGAGCGATAAAATGAACGGCGAGCATGTAAGTCTGTTTTATGGTGTTGTTTTAGGGTTTCATCCAGACAGAAAGGATTGCAAATGAAATAGTAGCGAAGTAGTTTGGGAGATCTGCGGCAGCTGTGCAATCTTGTGCCGCGTCTTATTGAAGATCGTGGAATAAAATCCACTTTCACCAGTATCTTTGGCTTTCGTCGTAGCGTTCGAGGGCCTCACGCAGCAAGTGCTCGTGCTCGACATGTGACCGGACTTTTTAGGGAGCTTAAGATCCTTTGAGAAAGCACAGTTTTACTCCGTCGGGATGCTTCGTTTGAACAGTAAGGCAGAAACAGCGAGTAAAAAAACCAAAAACATTTATTAATTTTAACTATACCTATACATTTATATAATATATGAAAGTAAAAATTTAGTTTGTCTTTTAACTATTATTTGCAAAATACTACTTTACAGTAATAGTTTACACAAAGGTTTTTTTTTTAAAAAACTGCATTTGCGATGCTTTTTTGATGCTCGTATGCTCACCAAGGCTGCGTTTATTTAATGAAAAATTGTCAAAAACGATTACAATTTCAAACAACTGCTTTCCGTTTAAATATGTTACATGTGATGTGATTCAAAGCTGAATTTTCAGCATCATTACTCTTCAATCTTCAGTGTCAGATGATCCTTCAGAAACCGTTCTGATATTGTGCCGCTCAAGAAACGGTTATCATTATGATTATTAATGATGAAAACTAAGTTGTGCTACTCAACCTATTTTTCCCGAAACGGATGCGTTTTCTCGAGAAAGTTAAAATCCAAAAGCATGCATTTCAAATGGTAACGTTATCGTCTCTTTTGCAAACGTTGTTTTAATTAGACCGATTTTCTTCTTAAAATGGGAAGGTGTTTCAAAACCCCTTAAGTGTTTCTTGTCTTGCCCAATGATTTTGCAACTTTACCCTAAACCTGACCGTTAGGAGCAACCACCAGTTACAAACTTCTCCAAGCAGTGAGCACGTGATCGTCACGATCATCTTACGCTCTCCTCCAGCCCCGTAACCCACAGAATTACTGTTTTTCGAATTGCTACCGCAATCGAGTTCAAAAACGTACAACCTAAGAAGAGCTCTCGTGTGCTCCAGACAATAGCTGCTGTGGGCAGTCACTCTCTTTGTAGAGGAGTGTTGTTTGGAGCGCTCCTCTCGTCGTTTTAATGGGTCTGCGCGCTTTGTTCGCGGGCCCGTCGCCATGGAGACCCTCTCCATCAGGCCCGCGAGGGTCTGATTGATCGGCTGGACGGTGGAGGGGTTTTATTTCCATTCCCTGTAGAGTTCGCCTGTTAGTTTGAGATCTTCTGCTGGTGAACATGGCCGGCTCTGAAGGCTGCGCTCCGAGGGTAATCAGAGACGTGTTTTCAGACCAGAACGTGAAGTAATTCAGAGCGAAAATAGCTGGCTCTAAGCCTAAATAGAGCCAGTTTTGACTTTAATTTGTTAGGAAACGTCATGTAGTTTCATGCATTGCGTTTTATGGCAAAATTGATTTAATTTCTCAAATCTCAGCTACCAAGCGGCTGTTTTATCGATGTAGGAATCGAAGGCAAAGTACCGTTTTTTTCTGTGTTTCAGATGGCATCAGTGAGCGACTCGCGTCTCCAGCCGGCACAGAAAGATGCGGCCGACCAAAACTTTGACTATATGTTCAAACTCCTCATCATCGGCAACAGCAGCGTGGGTAAAACCAGCTTCCTGTTTCGCTACGCCGACGACTCCTTCACTTCAGCCTTCGTCAGCACGGTGGGCATCGACTTTAAGGTCAAAACCGTTTTCCGCAACAACAAGAGGATCAAACTGCAAATTTGGGTAAGTCTGATTGCCACCTGATTAGTCTGATCTCTATTTTTAAACTGCTCTTAATTAAATCTCATCTGTGCGGTCATTTTATTAATTTGATTTAAATTATAACACTACCGTTCAAAGGATTTGGGCCAGTAAGATTAAATTTCTCTCTTAAAGTCTCTTGTTTCAATCAAGTCTTCGTTTATTAGATGCAGTAAAAACGGTAATATTGTGAAATTTTATTGCAGTTCAATGTAACCGTTTTCAGTTTGAAGTTGTCATTTATTATCAATGTTTGAAAATTTTTTACTTATGTCAACTAAATGCATTTCTGTTTCTATTTTGTTTCTTTTTGTGGACTTGGGGCGGGTTAGAGATGATAAATTTTGTCTTTTTACAGTAAAAAGATTTTCTAGGTTTACTTTTAAATGGTCGGATGTTACAGAAAAGGTCTGTGCAGGCTTTTCCGTGGCGGTTGATGACCGTGTACAAAGATGCATGTTATAGACTCAAACCAAGCTTACGAATGTGGACTAAACGTGTCCTTTGTTGATTCGCAATATTTTTCAGGTCTAGTCTTCTCCCCTCACAACACATGAGGTCACTAATGCGTTCTGTCGGGCAAAACTAGTTTGCATTATTCATGGAGATGTCACTAAATTGTGCTTTAGGCCTGGAAAGGTCGTGGAAATGAATGAAATCTAAAATAGTCTGCAAAAATGCAAATGAAACTTACGTGTTTGCGGTAATGCGTCTAACTGAAAGAGGTAATTCGTAACCTAGTTTCATAAAATCGCAGATTACCGTAAAAGCAATTCATCGATCAGAAAGTGCGCAAACCCTGGCAAACGAGTACACGCACGTCTGGTTTGAAAAACCGGGGAGGCAGTTTTACAGTGGCAGAATGGTTTAAAAGGATAAAGGTACGATGACTAACATTAGCTTTTTTCTGTCTGAGCATTTCCTGCACTGTCTGCATGCGAGCTTTAGGCTTTAAAGAAACATTTTTTTGTAAAAAAGCTCATTCTCCAACTCCCCCAGAGTTAATAAGTTGAGTTTTACCCTTTTTGAATCCCTTCAGCCGATCTCCGAGTCTGTTGGCAGCACTTATAGCGTAGCTTAGCATAGATCAATGAATCCAATTAGACCAGTAGCATCGTGCTCAAAAATGCCCAGAGTTTCAATATTTAAAACTTGACTCTTCTGTAGTTATATCGTGTTTTCTAGGCTGATACAACTAGGAACTATACTCTTATTCTGGAGTGTAACTACAGAAGAGTCAAGTTTTAAATGTATCTTTACATTTTTAAAAGTATCGAAACTCTGGTAATTATTTAACGTGATGCTACTGGTCTCATTGGATTCAATAAACTATGCTAAGCTATGCTAAAAGTGCTATTGCCAGACAAATCGGCTGAATGGATTTAAAAATGGTAAAACTTTAACATTGGAGTTGGAAAATGAGCCTATTCCCAAAAAGGGGAGTGTTCCTTTAGGTTTTAACCTCAGGAATTGATGGTAAAATTACTGGTGTTATTAAGGGAACGCGCCACTTTTTTGATTTTATTTTCCAACTCACCTAAAGTTAAACAGTTTTACCATTTTTCGAATCCTTTCAGGCGATCTCCAGGTCTGGCAATAACACTTTCAGCGTGCAGATAAATAGCAAAAACATCAAAACTCTTTGGTCATTTTTGAGCGAGATGCTACTGGTCTAATCGGACGCGACGATCTGTGCTAAGCTGCAGCTAAAAGTGCTAGCGCTAAACCCGGAGATCGGCTGAACGGATTCAAAAACGGTAAAACTCAACAGTTTAGCTCTTGGGGAGTCGGAAAATGAGCCTGTTTTCAAAAAAAGCGGCGTGATCGTTTTTAAAGAAAACATCTCAGGAGGCCTCAGATGGGTGTGCGGACGGCTGGTACGGTTCTGGGAGTGGGAGTCAGTGAAGTCTTAAAGGTTCTGCAATCATTTCTAAAGCATTTTGCCCAACCGCTAACAAGAGCGTGCAGTGCGCACCCACAGCTGCCTGCTTGAATGTGAAAGCATTTGCATTGTGCAACAGTAAACATTCATGAACCATATAGCGTAGTTTTCTGTTTTTGACTCGGTACTTGCTACGCGGGTCAAAGATGTTAAGATGTCAGCGTCACGAGAAATTTACAAAAGTGATTTATGTCCATAGAATACACATTAAATGTAAGCAAAACGTCTACTTTTAAGGTTTCAGATAAATTTTTGTAGAATAACATGTCGCAGTGTAATTCAGTGTAACTCAATATTTATGTAAAAACAACGACATGCTTATTCTGACTTGCAAATATTGAAATATGTAAAAGAATAAGGGATCATATAAAATTTTATTGCAAATGGGCAAAACGCATGTTGGCGAATTTGACTGCTTTAAAATGACTATTTAGTATTTGGGGTGAAAGTAATTCATCTTTTGACGTGTCATGAATGATGTTTAGCTATAAACAAATTTTGGGAGGAGCGCAGACTGATAGTTAACCCGGCTAGCTTCTCGTTTTCCAATCATGCCATTATCCAACCAGAGCAAGAGAAGCCTCTTATAAATTCACACAAGCCTCTTACCTCTGTATCTCGATCATAGCATCCCTCCACCACCCCGATCTCCTCCTGCTTCCCTTCTCCTGACAGCACGCCAAACACGCTTACTTTTACCATTACTGTGATTAATTATATGTAAGTGCGAACTCGTCAAATGGGTTTTGGTTGCAAATATGCCATATACGAGATTGTTACACAGGATGACATTTTAGTAGGCGTCTTCTGTAAACCAGGGAAAAATGTGTGCTTTTTATTTTTTGCTCAGAAAAATGAAAACAAAATTTGCAATTAAACCTTTTTTTTTTTTTTTTTTTTGGCGAAAACAATTTAAAGCAGTATTACGCTTATTGTTTTTATGCTTAAACCCTTTTTTATCTTTGACCCACATACTATAATGTAGTGTGTTTATCGCATGACCCATTATGTGCAGGGTTATTTTAGTTATCAGTAAGAAATTAGTCAATAAATAGGTAAAAATAATTTTTATTAGTACTTTTATTTAGATTAATTACATTTTTATAAGTAATGTTGCCTTTTGTTTTTGCCTTTTTTACAATGTATTTCTTTTTATAACTTTCATTCATTTTAAACATCGATACAATTGAGAATAAACTAAACCAAAATATTTTTTTTTACTATTAATTTATAATAGTTAAAATAGTTAAGAAACTATTAATTTATGTGCTATCAAATGATTAAGTGAATCCAAAATAAAGGTTTTTGTTTACATAAATGTTTATATATATATATATATATATGTATATATATATATATATATATATATATATATATATATATATATATATATATATATATATATATATATATATATATATATATATATATATATATATATATATATATATATATATATATATATATATATATATATATATATATATATATATATATATATATATATATATATATATATATATATATATATATATATATATATATATATATATATATATATATATATATATATATATATATATATATATATATATATGTATATACATATATATATATATATATATATGTGTGTATATATATATATATATATATATATATATATATATGTATATATATATATATATATATATATATATATATATATATATATATATATATATATATATATGTATATATATATATATATATATATATATATATATATATATATATATATATATATATATATATATATATATAT
>NC_056701.1:5278028-5293028 GCF_018831695.1 Puntigrus tetrazona | reverse complement strand
CTGCTTTAAATTACAGTCCTTGCAGCTCATTCGGCTCTATTATGGAGATAGAGGTGCGATCGTGGGCTGTGGTTTAAAACTCATGTGCATCGCACACCGAGAAATATACACGCGCAAATCAATGTTTTACTGTAATTCTTTTGGTATAAGCGTTTTCTTAAATTATAAGATAGCAAATAAACTATCTGCAAACCAAAATGCCTGGCATGCCGTCACATGTTTTTTTTTTGTTTAGAAAAGTCACTTTATTTAAAAATAAAAATCTGGACATCCATTAGTTTGTTTCTTCATCGGAGCTGATTTGGACAAAAAGTAAAAATTTTTTTAAAAGTTTATAAAATTAAAAAAATATTATAAATTATATATCCTTTACATGACGTGTGTTTCTTCACTGGTGTTGTGTTGTTATTAAAAAAATAAAAAAATTCATAATTTTTTTTTCTAGCAAAATGTGCCAATTTGTGACAACGTATGATGTAATATTTTAATAGAATAATAATAAAAACCAATGATGCAATCACAAAAAGAAAAAAGAAAATTTTTAGGAATAAAATGTATTTTTAGCAAAAACATTATTTCTACGAATTATGAGTTATTATGATTTTGATCTTATTATGTGTTTGAAAGTTTTACTTGGTGCTTTCTGTTTCTCAGTCTTGAATCTTTCAGGTTCCCAATAATAGTTTATATATACCACTATAAACCAATACGACATGCTATAAATATCTTACTAGTACAGTTTTTACCATTTTGAATCTTTTTTTTTTTATGTTTAGATTTTTGTTCCGTATAGTTTTGAGCCCTTTTTATCTTAGTTTCGGTTACTTTACCACACAAACTAAACTAAAATGAGAAATGTTGCTTTTGCGAAATGTATATTTCACTTCAGGTCATGCTTTGCGCAAATCAGC
This sequence comes from Puntigrus tetrazona, assembly GCF_018831695.1. Taxonomy (NCBI): domain Eukaryota; kingdom Metazoa; phylum Chordata; class Actinopteri; order Cypriniformes; family Cyprinidae; genus Puntigrus; species Puntigrus tetrazona. Next base: position 5,292,117 of record NC_056701.1, on the reverse strand, counting down.
GTTTAAAACGGGTGGGGGTTATTGACACCAAAAATAGGCCTCGTTTCTATTTTTTTACGATTCGCTCATATGTGACGCGGGCCGTTCTTCAGCGGTACGGTGGTCACAACAGAAAGGATTGTCGGCCACCTAAACCCCCTCTCGTCTTCTCTATCTCTGTTTCTGCACACACCGCCGGCTGTCCGTTACGTCCAGTGTTTCTTCAGAGCACAAAGATAGCGGCCATGTGTTCTTCCCACGTGCTCCTGTCCGTCGGACGATACCAAGCCATGCCACAGCTCCGTGAACCAGTCTTAGATGTCTTTATAAAACCCCCCGGGACCCTCCACGCATTACTAGAGCACCCTATATATCATATATGTGTTGATAAGTTGATCTGGACTGAGTTTTGTGTCGCTTTCATGCAGCTTCTCCTTTTTCGGTCCCTTTACAATTCTATTTGAGACTCATTGAATGGCGCCGAGTACTGCTCTGAACTAAAACATAACAATATTAATAGATTTCTGGCATTGTTAAAGAAAATGTTTGCTCAACTTTTTCACGGCTAATCAGATTCTGGGTGGTTTTATCGTAGTAAAAATAGCTGCTGCAGTTAGCCATCACAAAGTGTAGCCTAAAAATGAAAAGGTGGCGTTTCTCTGCTTAACGTTTCAAAGCTCAGAGAGTCAAAAGAAGTGAAATGTCTTAATTTGGTTTCACCTGTGTACGTTTTTTTTGACTCTCAGAGCTTTGGAGCGTTTGTTGCCCATTGACTTCCATTGACTTCCATTGACCTCTGTTTGTGTCCTACTGAAGAAACAAGGTCACCTACGTGGTGTAAGCAGATAAACATCGACATTTAATTTTTGGGTGAACTATCCCTTTAAAATAACTTTCCAAGACTTCTCCAGAGAACATACTTCTTTACATTTCCATTTGACTAAACATAAAATTTTAAGGCAGCGCAAGCTTACTTTGTTGTTTTTACAGCCCATTCATGTACGCATGAATGCATCAAAACTGATTTACAAGGCATTCGATGCATATTTAATTATAAGCCGTATCTATGACAGTAGCATTGCATGCTTTCAATTTAGTTTTAGCGCTGTGTGGTTGCTAGGGTGGTTACTAAGGCGTTGCTGTGCGGTTGTTTGCTGGTGATCAATAGTCTTTGTGGCATTTGTGGTTTCTTGAAGAACCATTAACATTCATCCTTTAACGTAAATCTTTTAAATCTCATCGCCTGAGACCTTCTGAAGTTCACTCCATTTGCAAAGTGTTTTCTAGGGAGCTAAGGTGAAGGCTTGATGGCAGTTGTGTTCTAGCACCTAAAAAGGAACCTCTACAACCCCTAGTTGTCTTTACATAAAAAGCTACGTGACTTTTGTGCGAGTCGATAACATCTATAATTTATGATTTTATACCCATATCCATGCTAACCTCTCTGCTTTTATCTGCGTACCCAGAAAACTCTGAAAAAAGGTGCTTCCTGAATTTAATTTAGCTGTTACGCAGCCCTGGCCCACATCCTCCCGAGCCAGAGGAAATACATTCACCGTTGACCTGAGCGTCACCCTTTTTCTTTTTTTTTTTTAACAGCATCTAAAATAGCTTTTAATAAGGCCGTGCAAATTCTCATATTTGAACTGTGAAAACAACACCGCCCAAAAATAGAATTAAATAAAAAAAATGCATCAGAAGATGAATACTAAACCGTCAGCTCCACGTACCAAATAAAGTATGTGTGTTTCTGGAAACGTGTTATTAATTCTGCAAGAGAGATACCCATCAAATTATGCGATGAAACATTATTATTAATGCAATCATGCAATGAAACAACAACAATTGTCGATATGTAAATGTCAACATTGTAGGAACTACCTGTTGTGTGGAAGGCAGATGGGGCCAAAAGTTTAAGGCGAAATCGAACTGAAATGACGTATTTCCGAACAAAATCAGGCCAAAACGAAGTTCATTATGAGTTCGTTTTGGCAGTTTGAAATGGCTCACCAAACTACGGGGAGTTCGTTTTGACTCCTGAAGACCTTTGAGCTAACAACGAAAAAAAACAACTTAGTTTACGTTTATCGGGGGCTTTAATGCGAAACAACTGCGCACAGCAGCCAATTAAGCTGCTAGGTTTAAACTCCATTTGTGTTACGAACACGAGGCGCCATGTTTGTTCATGTCATAGCGGTACGCTGTAATGCACGTAATGTGAAAAGATCAAACGTTATGTTTGGTCACGAGGGATAATGTCCATCTCAGTCCCGTTCTTTCTCAGAAAAGTCTTCATTTAAATTGTAACATTCATTTATGCGGTCTAACCGGGTGGATATCAGCAAAAACAATGCTGCAATGAACTAAAAAAAGGGCAAATCTGCTTTAAAAAGTATCACACGTTCTTGAAATGACTCGAGAACCGCGAAAACTGACACCTTAACGTGACGCGTCTGCTCGAGCGAAAGAAACAAGTTCAAAATTGCTGTGTGGAAGCGGACAAACTGCTTGTTCACACGGACACGTTTCGCCAGTTTTGGCCACCTTTCTTGACATAAATGGAGGATTGAGTGATGAGAGAACGGCCATGCGTCATGAACCTGATGCGAAATGCCGTTAAGGTGACCTTGAGCGACGTTTAGATGTATTGGTTGCTTGCTCCTGCTGTAAGCTTGCTAACAGCGTCCTGACCCCTTAAAAACAGCCTCCGTTCAGAGCGAAGCCCAGAACCATAAACGATTCAAAGCGGCCATTGTTGTTATTTTTTCAAGGCTCCGCTCTCTCTCTGTTTGTCTCTCAAACAAACGCGCTTCATGAACTTCCTCTTTTACACACAAACGCCGTGCCGATGCTGTTTTGGGCTGAGAATCTGAAAGCACCCTAAGACAGCTAAACGCGCATCTTATACATCAGTAATATTTCTACAAGGTAACATGCAACTCGATTGCCTTGATTGGGTTTCCGAGACATCCAAGCTGATCGCATAGATACGACTAAATGGTTGAAAATGCATTGCTAGCGCTCTAAAACGCTATGTGGGAAAATAAGTGAAAAGTGTATTTTCAAAGAATAGTGTAAATCGGTTCAAAATCTGATAGTTTCTGTTAAAGGCACATAAAATGTACTCTTTACTGAAAAAGACAGACCCGGGGTTTGCTTAAAACCACCTGTGGGACTAATCGGGCATCACGTTTCCCAACTTAACAATGTGTCCCGGGTTGAAATAACGGCACAGTCCTGTCGTAGCGATAACGGACAGTGAGCTGGAGGCAGACTGGATCGGGTCGCAATGCTTGCGCTTATCTTTGCGTAAGAGGAGCTTAGCGCTGTGCTGATAACGCAGGTCGAGCACAAAAAAACAAGAGTGTCAGGCTGTGATAAAAAGAACCGGTTACAACGTGCAGAACAACACCAGAGCGTTTTTCACACTTAAAAAACACTTACGACTGAGCACTTCACGTAATCAACATGCATCTGTGCATTTCAGACCCCTAAAATGTCATATTATTTCTGCTCCAGCCTCAAGGTTGGACGGCGTGCAATCTTAAGAGCGAAGACCGAGCGCTTCGAACACTTATGGCGGCGGGTCGGCGCTCAGGCTCCTCCCAGTAAACAACACTTTTTGGCGCTCCGCCTCCAAATAGTAAAAGAGTAAACACACTGTTTGAACACACTATCAGCTTTATCGGATGAGAAGCACGCAACTGTTCATGGTGTCCGCAAACAAATTGGATGAAAAGCCAGCCTGGAAAGGAGTGTACACCTTTTCGGGGACCGTTATGCAGAGCAGTGAGGCATTTGTAAAGTTAATGGATGATAAAAATGAGGAGTGACGGATTTAAAATTGCTTTAGTGTTGTGTCTTGCTTTCGTCGCTGCAGGAGGACAACATTTCGAAAGTAAAGGTAAGAAAAGTGACCCTTTCGAAGGTTTTATTGGTATGAAGATACGTGCATGTTTAGTGGCTTTATCAATTCAATAAATGTGGCAGTATACAGTAAAAACTATATACCGTTTCTTTTTTAACAGTAGCTCACCAAGGTCGCATTTATTTGAACAAAAATACAATAAAAACAGTAAAATATTTTTACAGTTTAACGTAACCGTTTTCTATTGTAATATATTTTAAAATGTAATTTATTCATGTGATTGAATGCTGAATTTCTAGCATTGCTCCGGTCTTTAAGTGTCGCATGATTTTGCTGCTCAAGATACGGTTTGAAAACAATTATTGCTGCTTAATAACCGAGGACAGAAGACAGAATAACTGCACGTTTTCAATTGCGAAAGGCATGAAAAAAAAACAAAAACGTGTATATGTTAAAAAAATACAGTATTGTTTATTATCTTGCATTAAAAAAAAGCTAAATCTAAAATAAGAAAAATAATTTCTGTATTGACGTGTGCTTGAAAAAATACCCTTTTAATAATGCTGACGATGTTCAGTGGCCCAGTTACTCCAAGACGAAACGGAGGATATTAAATGTTTCGTGGAAGGAAAGGATCTCACGTGCTTTTGGGAAGAGGAGGACGAGAGGAATAATTTACGCGACCAGTACACCTTCACGTATTCGTACGAGTGAGTAACCGATCGGTGCTTTGAGGCCTAAAGCCGAAACGACCATTAAAATATCGTCTCTTTAAAGACACCATAAATTAGCCGTGCCGTTTTAGTTCAGCTGTCCTGCGAAAATCTCAATCGGCGCAATTTCCTCTTTTCGTGTGTCAGAGGGAATCAGAACAAGGCTTGCGCGGTTTTCTCCCTGTCTTTGCTGGCCAGCAACAAAACCATCATCTTCTGCAAACTGCCCAAAACCCCGTTCTTCACGACCCTCGACGTGCAGGTTTCCCGCGATGGCCGGACGCTCTACGCCCGCAGCCTCAACGCTGAGAATTTCTGTAAGTCTCTGAAAGCTTCACAAAGTAGCAAGTGAAGGAAACCTGCAGATGGTATGGATGACTACATGTAATGTGGATCATGTGATCAGATTCTATTATGTACTTCTTACGGATTGCAATTATGACTCTTCCCCCCAGTGCTCTGCATGCAAGATGTTTCACGATGTTTCTCTCTCTCTCTCTCTCAGTGCTTCTAGATCCTCCCCGAAACCTCACGGTCATGAGCTCGGGGAAGGAAGGGCAGTTAAACGTGAGCTGGCTGCCTCCTCCGCTCAAATACATGGACGACAGTATGATATACGAGGTCAGATACGCCGTGGAGGGAAGTAACATGGGCAAGGTACTGCGCTTCGCTAACTGTTAGCGCCACTTGAATGAGCTGCCGTGTTTTGCTTCTTCGTCAAACTCACCGGTGAATTACGTTTTAAAGGTGGAGGTCGTAAAGGTCAGCACGATGCTGGTTTTGCTCGGCTTGCAGCCCGACACCAGATACAAGGTCTGGGTCCGTGTCAAACCTGATGGTGTTGCCTACAAAGGGTACTGGAGTGCTTGGACCAAGCCTGTGTTTGGAGTCACGCCGCCAAGCGGTACGTGCTTTTAAGTGCTTTCTTAAGTGCTTAAGTACTTTTCAAATCATTTTTTTAAAGCAATACGTGTTGTTTTAACAGTTTTAAAGCATGCTTTTCATAATACCTTAATAATTTCATGCCATATAATTGTTTTTAGCAAATAAGAGCTAGGCAATTTGCAACATATTTTGCGATCGAGCAGTTTGTTTACTATATATTTTACATTATATGACCCTATATACCCTGCTTTATATTAAGAGCTGAACGATAATATTTTCTCATTTCACTGTCAAAAACAGGCAGTTGATATTTGCTAAGATTTCATAAATGATATTTCATTTAGTCTTGAACTCTATGCTTAATCATAGATGCATAAAACATTTAAAAACAAGTGTTTTTATATAGCGCTTTTCGCAATACACATCACATACGATTTTATTAATAACTTAATTTTTGCTTATAGCAAAATAGAGCTGGGCAAATAGGTTATAGTTGACATTTTTTTGCAACAATGCAATTATTCAAGCACTTTTAATTTCCTATACATGCATTATTTTTTGTTTTTCATGACGTACGATGACGTTGAACGCTTTTGAAAATTCAAGCTAATTCTAGTTGCGAAGTAAGCATTTCTATGGTAAAACGGCTGTCGCATATTTAAATGCTACGCCACTTTTTTTTTTACTTTACCGCACTGGAAAAATCGAGTGCTCTGATTCGGTGAACAGTAAACCCCGCCCACCTTGATTTGATCGGCCATCTCAATCGATTTTCGTTGGCGAAGACGAAAACCACTCATTTTAGTTTCTCTCTTTTTCTAACAGACATGGATCCACTGATCGTGTTACTGGTTCTTTTCATTGGACTGATCCTCTGCCTGCTGTCTCTGGCTCTGATTCTGTCCCACCACAAGTCAGTTTTCACAAACACTAAACGAGTTTAGATACTATTAGGAGGGACACTATTATTCTAGAAGAGTTGTATGGCTATTGCTAAGAAACATGTAGGCTACTAAAACAACTGTATGTTATGTAACTCTATTTCACGCATTAAATTCACTTTAGTTTCTGTTGGGAAATATTCAATCGTTTCTGTGCGCTTTACAGGTTTCTTCTTAAGAAATTCTGGCCTGACATCCCGAAGCCAGAGCACAAGTTTCCAGGCCTTTTTACTGTCTACAAAGGGGATTTTAAGGTATTTTATTCATTTGTGTCAATGTAGGCATCATTTACAAGGTAACATCTATGTTTAGTAATCAAAGCTAACTGATGAGTGTTTGAATAAACAAATATTTTTTTGAAAGGATTTCATACTTAGGATGCATTACATTGATCAAAATCTCAATTGAATTTAATTCAGGTTTATTTGCTTTTGAAAATCAAAGTTTCTATTGTATTTAAGAGTAGCTTATTAGGGGTGACTATGTAAAAGTGATGTCTGCATAGCAGAAATGTACAGTAAAAATTAATGCACTTACAATAGACGGTGAGCAGCAATGATAATAAAACGTATAGAAAAATGAGGACAATAGGAGCAATCAAAACCAACAACAGAGCAATAATACAATGAAAGGTTATGTGCTATGAAAGGTCAAGAAATGGCCAACAATACACTGTATGGCTCAAAATTAGCTATTTTTCTTTGATGCCAAAAATCAGTAGGATATTAAGTAAAGATCATTTTTCATTAAAATATCTTTATAAATATATCAAAAAATATATATAATTTTTTAATTGGCAATATGCATTGCTAGGGACTTAATTTGGACAACAAAAATGTGATTTTCTTTATATTCCAGATTTTTATCTTATATTGCCCTATCCTGACAAACCACACATCAATGGAAAGCTATTTATTTAGCTTTAAGAGGATGCATCTCAATTTCGAAAAAAAATGTACCCTTATGACTGGTTTTGTGGCCCAAGTCACATATATATTAAAAGAAAACGAGTAGAATAAAGAAAGCTAGTGTAGAGGTTAGACAGAAGTAGACAGAACAAGGAGTTAGAAAATGAACAGAGAGTGCTAGAGTTAAAGGGTCAAAAAAGATGGAAGAGATACGTAGTAACAAATTATTTTGCATTTCCTCTGCCCTCAGGAGTGGATGAGCCAAAATAACGGCAGCATGTGGGGCAGATCGGTCCAAGTGTACGCAGAGGAGCTTCCTTCGCCGCTGGAGGTTTTGTCCGAGGTTTCCCTGCCCAGCCACGGCGCGTCCCAGAGAGAGGAGAGGAAACCTGCGGAGGAGGAAGAGGAGAAGGACGGCGAGCGCCCGGACAGATGGAGGGAACCTCCTCACGCTCACTTGCTCATGGAGCAGCTGAGGGCGCTTCGAGAAAACCCCGACTCTCACTCCCAGTCGTCTCTGCTGCAGTCCCACGACACCTACGTCACCCTCGACCAGGGAGAGAGCGAGCGGCGGGCGGACGACGTCTTCGAGGAGACCCTACCGCTCCAGACGCTCTTCACCGCCGCAGGGACGTCGTCCTCGAGCGCCTCGCGCTCGGACCTCGGCTCCCTGCGGCAGAGCTCGGGCTCGGGCAGACTGTCGTCGCAATCCAGCTTCGAGTATCCCAACCACACCTGGCCCCCCAAGGGCCCCGGATATGCCTACATGGCGGTGGCGGACTCGGGGGTCTCCATGGACTACAGCCCGATGAGCTCCGGCAGGATCGCAGAGCTCGGGAGACACCGATTGTACACTAATGATTACAAAAACGAGATTTTCCCTCACAAGTGGCCACTCTCCGGTCAGTACATTAAATCCGGATCAGAGTCCTGCACGGGGCCCGTTTGGTAAACCCACAAACCTTCTCGTAGGTAACCAGCCATTGACTTGCAATAGAAAGAACCGATATGTACAAGACTACAAATTCACATCAGGATCTGCTTTCCGTTTGAGACATGACGTTTAAGGACATACGAAAACACTAGGATCTTTTAGATGGAAAAAAATAAGCTAACATTTTAATATTTACTACGGCAGCTGTTGATGAAACGTTGTACGGTGTAGCACCAAAATGCCAGTGGAGAGTTTAATTTCTTTTTATATTGAGAAACATCGTTGGATAATTGTGTTTTTTAAGCCTCTTTGTGGCAAAGCGCCCGAGTGCAGTTCACGCATCGTTCTGTTTCTGAACCCGTCTTGTAAATTGTACATAGTATATGTATATATTATACAGTTTTGTTTTTTTTATATTCTGTTTTTGAGTAAATGGGCATCTTTCAGATCTGTAAGACGTTCAGGCGTCAGACGTAACCACCATTAGGCCTTCTTTATAGGCTCCTTCGTGGGTAACTCAAAAGAAGGACAATTCATCCATCCGTTCTTAGCTCTTCTGGTGCATTCTGGGAATGCTTGTATATGGTTGATTTAGGCCATTTCCCGACACGTTATCGACATTTGCGATTCATTTTTCTTTTATAATGTGACATTTCTGAGTGAATTCTTTTTTTGTAACACAACGTGTAGGGAGACCTGATTAGATCGAGAGCGGTGGGCGTTTCGTGCGAGCGCTTGCAGTTGATTACGGAGGACTACACCCTTCTTAAAACACCACCGATACCCAACAGCTGAAACTTAACGCGCTTTGTTTGCCTTGAACAAAAAAGAAAGCCATGTTTTTAGTTCTGTTAAATAATGTGCAGTGATGTGTATTAACTGGATCTGCGCATTGGTTACAGACGCAGTATGATCAAATTACTGTACAAAAAAATTCCAGCATCAGTTTTACTTTAGCTTGTTGGCTTTCTTTATATGTTCTTTAATTGTAATCCGTAAGGTTGAACCAAATGTTCTGAAAAACTGATTTAAGAAGGTAAATACCATTTTTTTAAATACAGAAACTTGCCAAAAAAAAAAAAAAAAAAAAAGATGTGTATACCATTTCTAACATGCATTTTCTTTCACATGCAGTCCTGTCTATCCAATGTTACAATGCGTGTTTTTATTTTATAATTGCATTTGTAATGAGATTGAAAACCTATAAATTTAATCCAGTAAACAGCCATTTGTCTTTTTTCTATCAGCTCCTATTTTGGTCTGGAAAGAAAAGGGTTTTTATTTATAGCGTAAGTAGATCCAATAAAGTCTTTTTATTTGATGTTTTTCACGTTGTTTGTGTCAGTGTGATAGTTCACTCAAAACTTGCTTGTGTAGCCGAGACTTTTATTTTGTATTTTTTTGAGACTTTTTGTATACTTTTTGCACCAACGGGTATAAAATCAAGCGTCCGAAGCGGCTATAACTCAAGTTTAATTAGGAAAAAACACGAAAACGATTGATTCTGCCAATTCGCAAATTGTACAAATGAAAAATAAAGTGTTAAAGAGTAAAAAAAAGCGACGCAATCAAGTATTTAATTTATTTGGATGTCAACAAAGGTTGAAAACAACAACAACGTACTCGAAAGGAACTGTCTGTACATAAAAAAAGTGAAGTAGACGCACAAATAAATACTGAGGTTTGTTTCATGGTATGGTTGACTATTTGCGTATTTAGTCCAGAAAAGCTCGTGTTCCTTAGTCAAAATCCCAAATAACATTTCTGCGCATGCATGGCTTGACAAATCAAATTATTGTATAGTAATATAATCTCTTATCAGTTGTCTCCGCACCTCTCACTGTCCTGTTCGCTCTTCTCCGGCTGGTCCAGGATCTGCTGTTCCTCGCCGAAGACTGGCCTGAACTCCAGAGCAGCTCCTGGCCGCAGCACCATGCGCCACTGCTGCAGCGGCGAAGGACACGGGACCGACAGATACACCTGCCACTCGTTCTGCCCCTCCTCCCCGTCGCGCCTCACTTCCTCCAGGGTGCACCTCACCTGCAGGTAACGGTCCAGCGCCGAGAGGAGGAGGAGCTCGGGCCCCGGCGCTTCATCATCCCGACTGGCTTCGCGCTCAGACTGACAGGAGAGCAGGACTCTGCACGGGCCCTGGCCGTCCGCTCGCTTCCGGGAGAGGAAAGCGGCGGTGTCGTGCAGGAGCGCAGCTGCATGGGCCGCGGGGCTCAGCTCGTCCCGGAGCGGTCCAACTCCAGGCCCGCGCAAGTACCGATCCAGACCGTCCACGATAATCAGAGAGGGAGGAGACGCCAGCTCATGAAGGGACGCTGTATCTTCGACGAGCTCCTCCAAAGTCTTCGCGTACACGAACTTGACGCTCTGGAAATGAACATGCATGAAAAATGTATTGGATATTTGCCATTTTGCTATGATTTTAAAGTCGACATCATATCATTAACATTGTCTGACGTAGGAAATAATAGTAAAGATTGTGATTAATGGCATCCAAAATATATATATATATATATATATATATATATATATATATATATATATATATATATATATATATATGCAAATATATTTTGAAAATATTAAATATATTTAAGAACATAACAAATATATATGAGCATAATATTAATCTGAAATGTATACATTCATATGTATTTATATATACATTATGAATATACAGACAACACACACACATATTATGTAAACTAAAACTTTTATTTTGGATTTCACAGCCCTAATATATATATATATATATATATATATATATATATATATATATATATATATATATATATATATATATATATGCATAAAAATATATATATTTTATTTTTATGGATCATGCATTATGAACAAAGAAATGTAAAAAGGTGTTAACATCCAACATTGGATTTAGGTGCAGGAAAAAATTAAAACTAAGGTCTTCCTCATCTGTAATATTAGATGTTAATTATTTTTCTTTTATTTTTTGTTTATCATTTATTATGATATAACATGGCGTGCATACTTGACCAAAAATACGCAATTTGGTGCACGTGCTGGTATTTATATGGCCAAAAGGTAAAATTAAATTCTGATAGCTTGCAATGTAACAAGCGTAGCAGGTACTTATATTAGCTTATGTCAGTAATATAAATACAAATTCATATAAATATTAGTTACCTCCTAATACTATATATCAGAAGGCTTGTAGATGCTTATGTGCAAATGTTTTCGTTGTATTGAGGCCTAATACTAATACTGTAAAATGTTATACGATAGGTTTTAAGTGGTTTCTGGCAGAATTACATGCATTCTTCATTACCTACAATTACCTTTACGCTTATTAAGCAGATTACCTTTAAACTCTCTAGTTTTAATCCAGGTATTGAAGCTCTCAAAGACACCGGCAGAGACTGAAAAGGAGTCTGTGTGAAAAACAGCACTCTGAGCCCCAAATCCGTGGCAGCTGTTACAGCTGCAAGAAACAACACAGATCTGCTGATATTTACATCCCCGAGAACCAGAGTGTTTCCTTCCGCGTGAGGGGGGGATATTACATCCCCTGATACAGTTCCCGACGCGAATCGTCTGAAAACGACTCCTAAAATATCAGCCATCACAATTGCCGCATGTACGACTTTTCTGAAGCTTCTGTAAAACGTAAAGGCACCATGCTTCTTCTCCCGCGAACTTGACGTCGCACCGCCTACTGTTTCGAACGATTCATCTGATTGGCTGTCGTAAAAGCGTGCTCGCCGTTGATTGGCCGCATCAAAGTGTCGGTTCAAATAAATATAATACGATCCTTTTTTCAAATAGCTAAAAAAATATTTTAGCGTAAATTTTACACGCGATTAATCTAAAAACAAATCTAATAAAAAAGAAATAGCTAAAAAAAAACACGGTATAAAAAAAATTAATAATAAAAAAACCCACTTCCTTTAAAGATACACACGGCACTTCCCTTTAAGACAAAACATAACAACTCAACAGCTGATGCGAAACATGGCGGCGGTAAACACAGACCCCAAAGCCACCGGAGAGCAAATCAAAGCCATGCTACGCCGCTGCAGGGGTCGCCCGAGGCTGACAGACGCGGACCGGGCTCAGCGGCGGCTCGAGTCGCGGAAGAAGTACGACGTGCGGCGCGTTTATCTGGGAGAAGCGCATCAGGTCTGGAGCGAGCTGCGCCGGCGCACGAGCCTGAGCGACGCGGGGCTCGCCGAGTACCTGATCCTGCTCAATTCTGCATATGGAGAAAAATACCAGCAGAAATACGGCAGGTACGTGTTCGGCCTTCATGAACGCCGCATTCGACTTCGCTAAAACGGGGCGCCACCTCAATAAGTGGACTCTTGTGTGCGCAAACATTTCTGTCCGATGCAACAAAATTCGTTTTGGATCTTGCAAGCGTTCGTCGGCAAGCTGATACTGCTATGTTAGGATCTGTCTTATTGCTTAATTGTTTGTTTACATGTATGAAGTGCCATACAGTGCTGCACATGCTATCTGTACTTTCTTTAAAACACTGAAACAGACTTATTTATTTTCAATGCAATTATTTATTTATTTTTAATGCATTGAAATTGGAGAAATACAGATTTCTATTCAGCTTCATGTAGCTTTTTCTTTTGTAACGCGTGTCTTGTGTTTGGGACGGACAGGAGGAAAACCCTTCCTGACCAGTGCAGCAGGAAAGGTGAGTCATATTTATATTTACTAGATGTAACAATTAATTTTAAAAAGCTGTGTTTCCTGAGCCCCTCTCTGTGCATGATTGTTTTTTATGTATGTATGTATGTATGTGTGTGTGTATATATATATATATATATATATATATATATATATATATATATATATATATATATATATATATTTATATATATATATACACATGTACAGAATATGTTATTACACATATTTAGATGTATATATTTATATTCGTACGTTTAATATTATATGTAATACACGTAACATCTGAACATAATTTTTTCCCCCTATTTTATATACATACATGCATGTGTGTGTATTTATACATACATAATAAATATACTCAATCATTCGGCAGCATTAAGTAAAACCAGTAACACTGTGAAATATTATTAGAATTCAAATATATATTTTAATATTTCTGTGAGTCAAAGATGAAAATCGGTATCATTACTCTGGTCTTCTAATATGCCGATTTATGCTTAAAGAACTTTTTATTATTATTATCATTTATTATTATTATATATTATATAATTATGTTTAAATGATCAATGTTGTGGAGTTTAATATTTTTGTGGGAGCTGCAAAACATTTTTGCTTTTTTGATGACCGTTTATTTGAAAACAGAAACCTTTTGCGACATTTTAAATATCTTTACTGTCACCCTCGATCAGCTGAACATGCTTTAGCTGAATAAAAGCCTTCGCATCTTTGTCTTTCTCAGGGAAGAGGCTGTCTGCCACCAGCTTGCAGGCCGTGGTGAGCTGGTATCAGGGTCACTGTCAGTCGTGTCAGCATGAGCCCGAGCTGAGGGCCGTGGAGCCCGCCGTGGGCCTGTCCACCTCGGCGCTGTGGCAGTGCGTGGCGGGTCACTCGTTCGTGCAGAACCTGCCCTGGCCTGCGGGGGGCGAGTCCGAGTCAGACGCGGAGGACGGCGGTACAGAGAAAGAGGAGGAAGACGGGCCTCCAGAGAGGAAAGCTGATGTCGGTGAGGGCATCGACACCAAAAGGAGGAAACCGCAGCTGCAGGGTATCGCAACCTCGCGCAGGGTTTTTATTGTGGGGCTTCCCAAGCCTTTATTTTCCTTGGATGTAAAATGTTTCGTTCAGTAACGCAGCGGCGCATTTTCGTTTTCCGCAGTTCTCTGATGACGGTT
>NC_056701.1:5248028-5268028 GCF_018831695.1 Puntigrus tetrazona | reverse complement strand
AAAGCCCATCTTTTGTTGTTCTCTCACATAAACGTCCACCAACGTATTTGTTTAGAAACGTACTGAAGTACATACTTGATCTTAATTATTCATTTTGGACTTGTATGGTAGCAACGGTTTAAAGTTAAACATTTTTTTACTAAAAGATGGACAAACACAAGAAATACTTCAGGAGACATTTATTGATTAGACTGAAGTGGTGCGGGTTTCTTGTGGATAATTGTAATGATTTTACAGGCTGTTTATACTCTCATTCTGACGGCACCCATTCACTAGTAGTCAAAAAAACATGCTCATCTGAAAGCCTGAATTAGTGAATAATTTATTTTTCTTCCATTTTTAGAATTTTCCACGTTTTTTAGAATTTTGGCAATCCGAAATTCTAACCAAATGGACATTATTTCCTTCAACATATACATACACTTGGTTATATTTGCAAATAAATGGTTATATTTGTAGATTCTTAGTTGTTGGTGTTGACTACATCGATTTTTTTGTCTATTTTCGGTTCATGCCTGACGCCATTTTAAACGCAAATGTCTTCATGTAAACGTTCCAAAAATACGACGAGCAAACAATCGTGACAGGTACAGGTTTTGTAAACGCGACCTGGCAGTATTGTCAAAAAAAACCTCTTTGTTTTATGCTTTTTGGCCCACGGAAAGCAGGAACTCTGCGGAGCTGAGCCGCACGGGGAAGTGTCATTGAATACTTCAACTCTCGGTTAAAGAAAGTTCCCCTTCGGGCCGCGTTCATTTGCATTTCTTTGTTTTTTCCGGCAGTTCTTAATGTAATCATTTGTGTATCAAAGCTCCTGCGCTGTTCAAGTTCCTGGAAAATGTTTGTTTGTTACGGATTCCGGGCAGTGTTTCGGGATGAACGTATTAAGGAGAGACTGAAAGCACCGTGAGCGTGTTGAGGCCTTGAGCCTTCTTTAAGTGTGTCTGTCTGTTTAATAGGCTGGCTGAGGTCGGGAAAATGCTGGTTTGTCTACAGGTGAAACACTGACGTCATTGTTTTTCTCAGTAGTTCACACTATGTACCTGCATTGACTGTCTGCACTCTTAAAAAAGCTTTTCGAAAGGAGGTTGGGTTCTCAGAAAAAAAATCTTATTGTAAAGAGCTTAAAAGTCGCATTGGTCTTAACGGCTCTTCACGGATAGGCACTACTAAAGAACATTTATTTTTTATTTATAGGCCATGTTATAACTTCCATGTTTCTTATTGGAAACTTTTTTTAAACTTTCTTTCGCTCATTCCTGTGTAGCAAGCTTCTTTTCCACCTCATTTTTTTTTTTACCTTTTGTTTGTTTAAATATTTAACCAGCCGTTTAATCCATTCAGTTTTTAAACATTTATTTAGCTATCCGAGCGTTCAGATGCGATGATGATTTAAAATATGCAATTAATTTGAAAGAAAGCTCTCTTTGGAATTTAGAATTTTGAGCAATTTTAAAAACGTTCGAAAATTTCTCACTTTAAAAATTCCATATAGGTTAATATATATATATATATATATATATATATATATATATATATATATATATATATATATATATATATATATATATATATATATATATATATAGCACTTTCTGTTGTTATCACACCACTATTTCGTTTCCTTTGTTGCAGTTGTATATTCAGTACTTGATTTTCTGGTCCTGGTATCTGATTGTGACATCACTTTTATCACTCCCTTTGTCCCTTTCGTGTGATGTCATCATTTATTTTTCCTCGCCGATGTGTTGCTTCGCCGACGCGTTTTGCTGTAGATACAAAGTTAGTCGCTGTGTTGCTCGGGATCCTCGGAGGACCGAGCCCGGGTGATTTCCGTGACTACAGACGCGCTACACCCGACCTCTCCCTCTCCCGGGAGGGAAAGAGAGGAGGAGGAGGAGTGGCGCGACACTCCCACCTGTTCGCTTCATCCCTCTTTTCGGTAAAACCGGCTTCGCGGGAGAGACGGAGGACAGAGAAACGGCAGGCGCGCGCGACCGCTCTCCAGCCGACCGCTCAGGGATTTACCGAGTCCTCCGCAAAACCTCAAACATTTGACTAAAGGTAAGAAGCTGTTCTTCCTACAGCTACTCTACAATATCGCGAAAATGCCCTTAAATCTGCCTCAAGCGAAAGGTGTCGTTAAAATAGCCTCTTTACGACATGTAGCGCAGCCTATATACATTTGCGCTTGTTCATGCAGGACGGTGTTGGTTTAATGAGTGTTTTAACGGCTCTTAAGGTGTCGTGTTGTTAGTGTGTGTGTGTGTGATGTTCACAGCTTCATCTCCTGAGAGATCTCCTTCTCCACTTGTCCTGAGTCATTGTTTTGCGGAGCGCGAGAGCGGCTGCAATTAACGCGATTCAATGTTAAAGCTTTCTACAAACAATTACCGTCGCTTGACCTCTCTTCCGAAACGCTCGTCAACTGCTCCGACGCGTGCACGCTCACCAATTATTTGTTTTAAAAATATAGCGTTAAAAAAAAAAATGCTGGTTTTAATCTCGCCGACCCCGGGCTTTTGGATAATAGGCTATCTGTGACGCTGCACGATGCCATTATTAATATTGATTGATATCGCATTCCGCGGTATTTCAAAGAATGCGATGCATGTGCAATATTATGTAGGATTTATTATAAGAAGATGGTGATTGCCGTGCCGTATGGTGCTCCACAAAAACTGCCACCTAGGTGATACCCTTATACTTTTTAGGTACTAACATTTATACTTTAGGACCAGTATGGATACTTACAAGAAATATGAGCTTAACAGCCTAGTTATGATTAATCTCTTTAAAAGAAAATATGTTTATAGGTCAAAATAATATTTAGTAGATTTGTAATAGCTTTTCAAGACTACTCACCGATTTATTAGTATTATTACTATTTTTAAATTAAGTAAAATAATTTAAATTAAAATAATTGTTTAATGCAGGGTAATGCCTTGCACTGTTGCCCCTGGTTTACATTTGAAATGATCCAAAATGAGGAAACAGGGGTTCTGGATTAACGATGCACAACTCAGAGAGTACACATTAACACACACCTATAAATGATTTTCATAGGGAAAACAAGCTGCGGGCTACACAAAAGCATTATCATTCCCGACACCCGCGCTCACGAAAGACTTACACGCTGTTTTTGCTAACAGGTTTGTTTATTGACTGTTAAATATTCACGAGCGGCCGCGTTAATATTAGTTTGCAAACTGAAATCTCTGTAGTATGAAGGCAAACAGCTCGTTTTGGGAGACTGAGACAGAAAGCTTTTAGTTTCATTTCAGAAGATCTGTAGATTTGACTGGACTTTTTGACCTTTTGATGTTAAAATCATTATTGTATGTCAAAAAATCAGCTCGTTTAGGCACCTTTTACTGCCGTTCAGAAGTTTGTTGTCATTGCAATATTTTTAGGTCAAGTCAAGTCAAGCTACCTTTATTTATGTAGCACTTTTAACAATACAGATTGTGTTATCAGATTAAGATTAAATAGCCAATTTTCATTTAAAGGCATTTCATTTTTCAATTCAGAAGTCACTGTCTAGCTTGGTTTATATTATCTGTTCGATCAAAAGCTTGCATTTATTTAATCGAAAATGCAGTTTTAAAATCGGTAATATTATGAAATATTATTACAGTTTAAAATAACTGATTTGTATTTGAATGTATTTTAAAATGCAATTTATTTTTGTCATGCAAAGTTGGATTTTCAGCATCATTACACAGCGTCACATGATTCATCATTACTCTATATGTTGAAAACATTGTTCATATTTTGGCGTAAGCCATGATGCATTTTAATTTCAAAAGAGCAGCTTTTTTTTTCTGCTTTAAATTAATGTATAAATGTCTTTGCTGTCACTTAGGATCAATCCTTGCTGAATAAAAGTATTAATTATATTAAAAAAAACATATTTAGCCCAATAATGAGGAAGCCTGAGCACACTTAATAATAACTAATCATAATAATAATAAATACATAAATTATATTTAAATGCATTTTCACAACATGTCATAAGATTTGAAGTCACGGCACATTTAGGTCCGCAATTGCGAAACGTGTCTCATCAATAGTACTTCATTGATGGATTTTGAGAAGTTTATCTCCTCTGTCTTTGGACAATGACCCGATCAGAACCTTCTGTTCATCTTAAGCCTGAACAAACTCTGACCTCGCACTGGAGACGCGAGAAGTGCATGTGACGCACACGCAGAGGTTCTTTAAGAGGGCCGCGTGTCCCTTACGCGATCAAACCTATTTAAAGTCATAATAAGGGACCTGAGCTCATAGCAGGAAGTGATGCGTCACCTGACAGCACCTTAGATTGTCGTGCTGGTGGACAATAAGTAGAAGTATAGCTTGTTAAATGACGTTATGTGTGTTCAGAGGCGATCGGGTTACAGTAATGCCTCTCTAAAAGGTCCTCTCAGACTTTATATTGTGTTTTAAAGGAAATGCTGTTGTAAAATCACCTCCCCTTTGTTTCTATAGAGCCGCTGGTTTTCCCAACGTAATCAGAGTTGATTATCAAAGACGGCATTCAAAATAGGACGGCTTAAAATTATATATTTACATGTAATAGCGTGTATACACAGGCTATATATAATATTTAGATATCAAATATTACTTGATGTTTTTTTTTTTAAAAGTGTACCAGGTGATAGTCATAAATGCATTACTGTAAAGACATAAAACATAAAGGCATAAAACACGTGCCCAAATAAAAATGCGAGTTATAGTTTTGGATTACTATGATCTTTCTTATTTTATTGTAATGGAGTGACCAACAAGGAGCCGCAAGCTCAATGTCACTAATTTACTTGCATTTCAATAGTGACCTAAAAAAGTGCACAAACTTGTTGTCTCTTATCTTAGACTTTTGGACCTGGCTCCATGTAGAAGGGAAGAACGGTTTTTGTCTGTCTCCCATTGTGTTCTCTACAAAAAGCCGTTTCAGAAACTCTTTAAACATTACCTCAGGTCCTTTGGTCTATTTACAGCACTATTAAAAGACGGATCTGACCTTAAAGAGCATGTTTGCACAGCATTGTATTGCATCTGTTGGATTTACACACCTTATTCTGGTTATACATACATACATACATATATATATATATATATATATATATATATATATATTTCATAAATGCTCACATATATTACCATTTGTTGACCAGTTCTTAGTGTTGGGCAAGGAGCATACACTAGTTCGAGGTGCTTAAAGGCATAGCCTATTTTTACAGTATGACAGACAATATTTTAAGTTAAAGAGAAGCTTATTAAAGATGGCTCACACGAACATTTGACCTGTGAGACCAGCGCTCTGAGGTTAACGAGAGCGGTTCAATTATTTACTACAGCAAAACCACCGTCTAATCCTCAGCCATTCCTGGATTTAGGGTTTACTTTGTTTTCGCAAAATCATCCAAGCGACGGTATTTATTCATTCATTTAAAACTGTAAGTTATAGTGCAAGCGTAAGAGGTTTTTGGTATTTATTTTGGAATAAAAGACAAAATGAATGTTCTGGCAAAACAAAAGCCCAATAATAAGAAGAAGAAGAAGAGGAAGAAGAAAGAAGAGTAGTTATATTTTATTTTGATAGACATTCTAGTAACAATAAGTAACTTTGTAACTACATGTCAGCTAATTCTCTGCTAACATGTCGGCTAACTCGTTTTTTCCCGCGTTTTTTTTTTCGCGCTGAACGCATTCAGGGTTGT
Source organism: Puntigrus tetrazona (assembly GCF_018831695.1). Taxonomy (NCBI): domain Eukaryota; kingdom Metazoa; phylum Chordata; class Actinopteri; order Cypriniformes; family Cyprinidae; genus Puntigrus; species Puntigrus tetrazona. Next base: position 5,262,305 of record NC_056701.1, on the reverse strand, counting down.
GACAGTGTCGGTTGTGCTACCGAAGAACAACAACGAAGACGTTAATATAGCTTAAAAACAAAATAAAACAAAACAAACTAAACAATAAGAAACCATGGCAGAAATTCATATTGTTTTTATTAAAATACCATTGACTCTTTCCAGCAAAACCATTACAAAATGAATAATTCTACGAGTATTTATTGTGCTACTAGATCGAACTGTCAAGGACTACCATAATTCGATAAGATGTGTTTTTTTGAGAAATATTTAATTCGCGACGCGTCTGCCGTTACTTCCGCCGAAATTCCGTATCATAGCAACCACCAACGGAAAAACGTCGAGTGTTTTCAGCAGAGCGCGTGGCGTTTTCAGCTGACAAAAAAACTACTTTTTAGGGGACACGCGGCTTTAGGGTTAGTAGAATAAGTTGCCATATACTTTCGACGTTTCTAATAGTCAGCATTTAGTATGTTGTGGACCCATCAAAATTAAGTTTTATTGAGCAGACAGCCTATTAACACGCTACTCACTGCTCACGTGGTCTAATGTCTAAAGTGGACTATCAAAATAAATTAATATATATATATATATATATATATATGGTATAACTATAAAAACACTTCACACAACCCCTTTTTTTGCTGTTAATTGTTTGTTGTTGTTCTTTCCAGGTGTCATATCCATCCAATAAAAATGGGTTGCTTTGGCTTTTTGAAAACGATGATGTTTCTCTTCAATGGTATCATCTTTGTAAGTAAAGCTCAGGCTTGTTTGATGGTGTTAAACATATAAACATCGCACACACTGCCCAGCATTAAAATAACCGGCCTGATTTGACTGTTTTTTTCCCCCCAGCTGACTATGTTTAAAGCAATTATGTCAGGTTTACCTGTTTGACGTCCCGCGACTGTGGCCACGTTTTGCACAGAGATGCATTTAGTTTATTTCACTTCCATAAACATCCATGTACCCAGCTGCCAGCTACTATATGGGGTAATTAAATGCAATAAATTGGGTAAAAAATGACCAGTTTTAATGTATGAAAACTTGAAAACAGATAGATCATTGATAATAACTATTTATTTCTTAGCTGGCAAGTATTCAGTGAAGTGATCGATGCCCATTAGAGTGTTATTTCAACGTTTTTAGTTCTAATATTTCAACCGCCGACCGGTTTTTGGTAACATGCGTAAGGAGCAAATTATAATTGATTATTATAAGACATGCTTATTTCGGTTATTATATAATGTGCTCATAACAAAGTTTATTTTGCGTCGCCGGGAGACTGACATGCCGTCAAAGGTTGCTTTTTCTTCAGAGCCAGGTAAGAGATAAAAGCAAACAAACAAGCAAATCATCTCATTTCCCTGCGGTTTAGCTGGGTCGAATGCAAATCGTATTGCTGCAAACACGCCTCTGCTTGCCGAGACAATACATATCTTGTCTGCTTTCTCAACAGTGACGTTTTTAGTGGTCCAGATGCATTTAGGGTGTCGATGTGAGGTTCAAACCGCATCCGTTTGTGTTTTCTGTCGTGCAGCTGGCAGGAGCGGCTATTCTCGGTGTGGGGATCTGGGTGAAGGTGGACAGCGGGTCTGTCTTGGGCGTCCTGCAGAACATACAAGGAGCTCCAGGCGAGCTGGGGCAGGTGCTGAACGTGGGGTACCTCCTCATCGCGGTGGGCGCTGTGCTGGTCATCCTGGGCTTCTTGGGCTGCTGCGGAGCGATCAGGGAGAGCAGGTGCATGCTGCTGCTGGTATGTCAAAGAAACCACGCGTGATGAGCTTCCCACAGTGTGTACGCCCTTATAAATAAAGCTTCATATTGGCCGTCTTCGGTTCCATCTTCAGCATGCAAGGAACCTTTCTATTCCACAAAAGGTTCTTTAGACGATTAAAATGTTTTTTGCATCAAGAACAAATGTTCCCGGTAGAACTGCTTACTGAAAAGTCCTTTAAGGAAGTAAACGTCCTTTTTAAGTGTGTGTGCACATATATATATATATATATATATATATATATATATATATATATATATATATATATATATATATATATATATATATATATATATATATATATATATATATATATATATATATATATATATATATATATATATATATATATATATATATATATATATATATATATATATATATATTTGCATCCACATGCATATATGCACATTATATTAAAAGAAATTTATTAAATTGTATATGACCATATACTATTTTTTCATTGTTTGATTTATTGAGTCTGTCTTTCGATGTCTCTCCTCAGTTCTTCATCATTATTCTGATTGTGTTCATCGCCGAAGTCGCTGGAGCGATTGTGCTGCTGGTCTTCAAGCCTCTGGTAAGACCGTAGGGCCTACACGCCACTCCTCGGTGTGGGAAGAACTCAAGGAAGCGCTCAAACCTCCTCGCTTTTATATTTCAGGCCGAAAACCTGATAAAACAGGTGGGAAATGAAGTCGTGAAAAGCATGAAGAATGAGTACGGGAAAAATAAGGACGTCACTGGACTTTGGAACACGACCATGACCACGGTTTGTGACACTTCAGTTATTAAAAAAGAAAAATATAAAAGTAGTGATTATTTGTAGGTTATCGTTAATATATGCAGTAGTAGTTGCATTATTAGTTGTATTATTATTAGGGCTGTCAAATAAATAATTGTGATGAATCGTTTTTATTTGCATAATATATGTGCGTGCATATTTATAAATAAACACATATACAGTATATATTTTGAAAATATTTGCATGCATTTACATTTAGATTAATATAATTTATATCATAAATACCATGTAAACAACACATTTTTTTTTTTACAATATATAGATGCTTGTGTGTGTATTTATATTTACAAAATAAATATGACACACTACACATACATATATAATGCAAACAATTTTTTTTTAAAATTTTAACTGTTTGGCAGCACTCATTACTATTATTATTACAGAAGAAATTGTAAACAAAATCCCAGACGTCTCACGTGAAATAATAAACAATCATTGTCCGGTTTAAAAATGTACATTTGATATCGTTCCTCATATAAAAATGGTATTGATATATATCAAATGGTTTTTAAAAGTGCACACCTGAGCAAGCAAAATAAGTATTTATATGTATTTATATGTTAACCTCCATTGTCAGAAATATCTCTTCTTATTTGGCTGAATTTAGCTAATGTGAAAGCTCTTTGTTTCTCCCGTCTCCGCTTCAGCTGAAGTGCTGTGGATTCAACAACTACACAGATTTCACTAACTCTTTCTATGTGAACGACACCAGGAGCTACCCATTTCAGTGCTGCTCCAAAGCTCCGTGCACCGAGATCACCGCGTCAAACTCGGTGGGTGTATCTCACTTCTAGCGCGCGTGCTTTTGCGATATGGCGCAGGCTGGCGTATAAACGTCGTGAACCTTTTGCTTTTGGTTCGCTCAGACTGTACCGGGCTGTTTCCTGGCGCTGAAGAAGCTGGTAGATGATAATGCGGTGATCATCATAGCCGTGGCGCTAGGAATCGCTGCTCTTGAGGTACGTCTTTTTGGCACCGCGTTCACTTTTACCAAGCGAGTTCTGCACTCTTGATGTTTGACGAGATGCCGGATGTGTTTTAAAAGGCATTTTCAGTCATTGCACTGGAAAGGAAAGTGGGCCTTTTGCGTTTTAATCCAGTCTTGTGTAAAAAAATAAATAAATAAATATTAGCTCTTGCGAGTCCGATTCATTCCAGGGGTGGAGAAGTTATTTAATTGTTAATGGAGGATTACTTCTTCTAATTATATTGCTTTATAATGACCAAAAAACATTTGTTAAGCAAATAAGTTATTTAAATGTGCTCACCCTCGGGTCGTAAAAGATGAGTTTGTTTCTTCATGGGAACAGATTTGGATAAATGTAGCATTACTTGCTCGCTAATGGATGCTTCGCGGCGAATGGGTGCCGTCGGAGCGAGAGTCCAAACGTCTGATAAAAACATCACTATAATCCACACCGGTCCGTTCTTGTGAAGACAAAATCCAAAAGCATTCAGACATATTTAAAAGTCCCCTTCCCGTATTGCTTTCTCCAGTGAAAATGCCCGAATCAGGAGAGAAATACGCACAGACCATGCACCGCTTACAAGCAAAAACAAACACTCGTGAATATTTCGAGTTATTACGAATTATGGACGGACGGATATATGCAAAATGACAAAAAGTAAAAATGTCTTAACGATGGGTTTGTTTCTTAGAAACACGCTGCTTTTCTCCTCATGGCTGGAGTGGTGTGGAGAATTTAGATGTTTTTAATCTGCTTTTTGCATACATTCCTCCAAATATGCTCTGATGAAGAAACAATTGCTTCTATATATATATATATATATATATATATATATATATATATATATATATATATATATATGTATTACGTGTAGTAAGCATTTATATCCCTTACGAGAATAATTACGGCCTGAATCTACATATATATAAAAATAAAAAGGACATTTCTGAGGTACTGTGACACCGATGTTTTTTTTATTTAAATTGAAAAGTGTTTCTCTGTTCTCATTCTCAGCTGGCAGCGATGATCGTCTCCATGATCCTGTACTGTAGAATCGGATCAAAACACGGTTAACGTCTCTCCTTTGGCTTGAATACATCTCTTATGACTCCTTCGGGTTACCGAGGACGAGGCGGATCATCCGTGATAATATCACTGACTTTATCGATGACTTTTTCAACCATTTCAAATCGTATCAACATTGCAAAAAAACACACACACACACAAAAAAGTGAGTTCAGACTGTTAAGCCTTAACTTTGACTGCAAACATGAGTTATGAGATATGCCATTATATCTGATCTGTTTAATGCATTAACGCTTAATGTATCCGATACTTTTTTTACTTCGCCTATGCAAGATGCCTTCTTATTTAAATGCGAAACGCCTCGTCTAATTGCATATCACACCGGAGGCGTTATTTAATAATTCTGAACACGGCCGGGGTTTTCCTCCGCTGACGTCACACGCCGTAAAAAGACCAAATGTTTTCTAACACACGTCGCCGACTGTAATTTATTGTAAACTTTTTACAAACCAAAAGCCACTTCGACGAATGTGTAATAAAGAAAAAATGTTTTATTTTAAAATCTGTTATGTATAAAGTATTTTACAAAAACAAAAAAAGAAAAAAAAATTCCAGGATGTTGCTGAAATGTTAGATGCAAGATGTTTATTTTGACAATAACTATAAAGACAATGTTTCAACCTGTTTGTGCTGGTCGTTTCTTTAACCTCTTCAGCTGTAGCTCTGTTAATGTAGGCCTATATTAATTTGTCCTGAAAAAAAAAATCACTAAATTCTGTCATTTTTGGAAGAATTTGAAACTCCAAACTCCTAAATCCCTACCCAAAGTATTATAAAAATATCATCACTCATTTTTTATTTTTTTGTTTTTGCTGGTTTCTGCACTAGTCTCTCTGGAGTCTCATATAAAAAAAAGCTCTTTGCTCTATCGCCCTCTAGTGGTGGAAAGCTGCTATGCTGCAAAATGACTGACAGCTGGATGCACCACGTGACATCCAATGATACACTAGGAGCCCAGTGCAGCCTTCACGGGCCCCAAGCTGACTGTTATTTGGGGGCCCCTCCGTGCCGCCGGCATTACTGGTTATTGTCAAAACTGTCACTAAAACACACCCAATAGAAGTTTAGTTCGTTGCGGATGTGCTGCTTGCATCGTAATGTTGTCTGCCTGGTACGTGTTTATTCTTTGTGGTTTTTAATTGCGTTACAAGGCATTAATATACACTTTAACATTCAAAGCCTTAACGTATTAAATCACACACTTAATGCGGTGTGCTGAAAGGCAGCCAAATTACCCAGCGTTTACTGAACAGAACGTTTTTTTAACAACATTAATATTAATCAAAGTTGTACTGTTATTTTAATAATAAATATTAAAAGGAAAGTGTAGGAAAGCTGTCATCAGTTTATCAAACAGAAGCATAGTATTACAAAAAATATACCTAAGAGAATTTTTTTTTCATGCAGAAGATAATACTTTAATCTAGGAGTAAGTAAAATGTCGTATTATAATATTTTCAAACATGAACTTCCCTAAAAAAAAATCAATCGCCTTGGCTATGCTAATTAACTTAACTTTTATGTGTTTTTTTCAGATTTTACAGCTTGTGAAGAAGGACGTTTGGTGTCGTTTTCATTCACAAATGTTAATTTAGACATTTATTGTAGTCGTTTACAGACTTTGGGTTGGCCTGGTTTCTCAAAAGCAACTTGCAAGTACTCAATAGAGTTCAATGGACGTAACAAACACAGCCTTAAATTTGTGCATATGTCGAATTTGACAAAAAAAAAAAAAGCGTTTTCAATTGAATAAAGTATATTTTAGGTTTCAGACATTTAAATATACTTCAATTAGGTAAAAAAAAAAAAAACATTTAGTTTGTTAAATAAGCTATTTCTAAGGTAAGCAGCACTACTAAGAAGCTACTTTTAAATATTCATCCAACAGATCCTCATTATTATTATTTAATTTATTTATTTACGATTATTTATTTAAATTTGCGCTCTTGTATAATCACCACTGTCCACTGACATAATATAAACAATATAAACATCATATATATTAAACAAAATCAAATAACGCTGATTTCATGTAAGATGCTCTTGGGGGCCCCTCCGGTGTCCGCGGGGCCCCAGCAGACGCTTGGTTCGCTCATCCTCGTCCTCTAGCTTGTGCGTAATTTTTTTAGATGGGTTTTATTTTTTCGTTACACAGTGTCTGTTTTTATTACTCACAGTTCTCTTATAAAAACTCATAACGATAAGAATAACAAGTTGAATTATGATGGGTTTTTTCTTAATGGTCATTTGTTTTCTATTCATTTTGATTTCATTTCATTTTATTTCAATGCGAAAAATTACATATGGTGTAAAGCAAAATATTGCGTATTTAATACATATATATATGTGTGTGTGTGTGTGTGTGTGTGTGTGTGCGTACAGGATATGATCATTTTGTACATGCGTGCTTAAAATGTTTGATTAGCCTGAAAGCGATTGAAATCAGATGTCCAAAATATTAGTGAATTATCAAAATGAAACACTATTATGTTTTTAGTGTTTTATTTGTGTAGACCATCTTTAAATTTCCTCCACCATTTTTTAGGGTTAGTCTATAATATTATTTCTGATGGAATAAGGAACAAAGTATTTTCTTGTTCTTCTTCTTTTTTGTTTTTCTTTGTGTGTGTGTTAATGTTTTCATAACTAAACATGCTTATGTGTTTTATTTAAGCAGCCTGATATTTTTCTGTGTCCTAAAAATGTGTCAGAGTAAAACACACACACGCACACAAACACACACACACACACACACACTCTCACACACACACTCACACACTCACACACACACACACACACACACACACACTCACACACACACACACACACACACACACACACACACACACACACACACACAAACACACAAACACACACACACACACACACACACACACACACACACACACACACACAAACACACTCACACACACACACGCACACACACACACACACTCCACACACACACACACACACACACATTCACACACACACACACACACACACACACACACACACACACTCACACACACACACACACACACACACACTCACACACACACACACACACACACACACACACACACACACACACACACACTCACACACACACTCACACACACACACACAAACACACACACACACTCACAAACACACACACACACACACACACACACACACACAAACACACTCACGCACACACACTCACGCGCACACACACAGTAAATACAAAATGAAGTATTATGCATATTTTATATTTGAAATAACAAAATATATTTTATTATAATTAATAAAAAAAAATGTGTCGGCTGTTTTAATCCAATTAATTATTACTATTTTTAGACAAGCAAAGAGTATCGAATCGCGCATAAATTGATCAATAAATGTACTAGATGCAATTATATTTACGCATTTAAAACAAACAAATGACAGTAAAGAGGAGTAAATTATTTAGCCCACGCGCAAAACACACGAGTGGTTCTTCACCCCAGCACTAGATGGCGCCACTAACTCCCGTCCCTTGAGACTCCAGAGCGGTCCCCTGCCGTCAAACCTGCTGCGAGCGCGAGGAGGAGTCAACAGGTCCGTGTTCTCGCCTCACACACCCTCTCGCGCCAAACGAGCCGAGCGCTGACCCGCTGACCCACGTCCCCCGCCAGCATCCTCGCGCGCCGCGAGACACGCTTTCCGCAGGAGCCCCCCGGAGAAAGAGCGTGCGTGCGTGCGCGTGCGTGCGCGCGCGGCCACAAAGCCCAGAAGAGGACGGCACACGGCAAAAAAACGCACCATGTCCACTGGGAAAAATGCACCTGCTACAGAAAAGTGAGTCGTTGATGGCTTGTCCGGCGCTCTTTTAAAGCGCTGCGTCAGCGCCGCGCTAGTTTCTGCTACTCGGCGCGCGCGTGAAAACTTTTCATGCTTTGCGGCTCCGCGCGACTCCAAACGGCTGATTCAGTGAGTCTGTGTTTAGTTTTGGCAGTTTTTTTTCCCCTCTCGTGTCAAACTCTCACGTCTCTTCCTTCCTCGTTTTTGCGCGCTCTCTCGGCGAGAGAATGAAACGTAATGCTTTTTAATGCCGTGTTTGTTCTTAACGTCGCTGAAGTGAACTCGTTCGCGGCGCATTGTGACACATTCGCGTTCTTATCCAAAGGCGCTGGCTTCTTATCCGCGCCCGGTCTGTGTGCTCTGAGCAAACACCGAGCACCTTGACGCAGTGTGTGAACCGTGTTCTGCATTGCGTTTGTGTTTGTGCAAGAGTCACTGAGGCTTGAGAGAGCTAAAGGTTACGGATACCTTTGAACGCGGTTGCTTTTAAACCGTATAGTTTTGCATCTCTAACAAGTTGCGTGTGTCTTTAAGCAAATGCATGTTGGTTAGTTTGTGGGTTGTTTAAGGGACGGGTGCCAGAGGGCCCTGTGTCTCGCTCTGAGAGCCCATTAATGTATATCTGCTCTTTAATCTAAAAGCTGGATCAACCAGTTGACATTAATTAGTCCTGCTAAATATATCTTCTGTGGTCATGTGCAGAAGAAAACTCTATGTCAGGTAGCATTCATAATTTATAAAGGGCGCCGCTGACAGGTCTGAATGGTGTCTTGGTGTTTAGGAGTAAATGTCATTCATTTCAGTGGCTTTGACTTCACTTGGGGAGACAGATAAATACGGCGAACCCAGTTTAATGAAATATGATTATACTCGATTTTAATTCTAATTAAATCACTTACTCTTTTATTTTGTTATTTCGTGAATTGATGAAAACATATGTGCATATACATATACATAAACGTGTGTCTATAAGTTTAAAATGTATATTTTAGATATCTAATTCGGCTTTAATTTAAAAATATATATTTTTAAATCTTTAATAACACATTTCTTAAATATTTCTAAAATAAAATACATTCTATAAAAATATATTATTTGTAATACTTAAAAATATATATTATTTTTAATATTTAAAAATATATATAATATTTAAAAATATATATTATTTTAATATTTAAAAAATATATATTATTTTTAATATTTAAAAATATATATTATTTTTAATACTTAAAAATATATATTATTTTTAATACTTAAAAAATATTTTTGAATGCTTAATTATAAAAGTAATTAATTTTATATTATAAAATTCAGAAAGTATTATTGAATTATTTATCTGAATAATTTAGGTTTGTGTTTGTTATTAATTTACTTATTATTTTGCTTTGTGCAAGTGCATATATGAATTAATTTATTTGAAAGCTTTGACAGTTGTTTTTGAATTATGTTCTCATATTGTGGGATACTGATTGTATATGTCTTTGCTATCACTCGACTGTATTACATCATAAATTAATGTATTTATTTGTATTAATTTGTCATTGGAAAACTTGCTCTCTGCATACTGGGAAAATAATCCTTAGTGACCACTAATAATAGTCCAAGGTAGTTGATTTCTGCTCATTGTTTGTTTGTTTGTTTGTGTGTGTGTGTGTGTGTGTGTGTGTGTGTGTGTGTGTGTGTGTGTGTGTGTGTGTGTGTGTGTGTGTGTGTGTGTGTGTGTGTGTGTGTGTGTGTGTGTGTGTGCGCGTGAGATCAGCTCCAGACAGTTGTCCCTACAGGCCTGTCTGGATGAATGCATGGAGGCCTTGGATCTGTTCCTCAACAACCACTTCAACGAGAGTTTGGACAAACTCCGGCCACGGTGAGAGAAGTCTTTATTTTACACAAGCTTCCGTCTCCCTTCGGTCCAGTTTCTCCTGTGTGTGTGATCTCAAGAGCAGGCGAGCTGTTTAGTAAAGGTGTGGTACATCTACTGAACCAACCCCACAATGCTCTGTGCTTCGGTCGGATACCGCGCGCCTCCAAAACGTAGTGTTCTTACTGCCGTAGAGCCTCTAAAGCGCTTGTAGTGATTGCAGACGTCATCCCGTGACGGCACGCTTTATTTCCCGTTACGATAGAGAATCGGATCGGGAGCGCTCCCTTCTCCAGGATGTGAGGTGTTTACCTAAAGATCACACCCTCCTGTCTCACAATAGAGCCGCTTCGTTAATATACAGCCGGGAGAGCGAGGAACCTTACTAGAGAAGGAAACCGCACGCTTGAGTCACTCTTTATAAACAGGCCTACCTGGAAAGACGTGGTTCTTGATCTCAGGCGATGGTTTTATAAGTATTCTAGAACATTTTTAGGCTGGCCTATAAATTAAAAAGATGCAAGTTGAGAAAATGTTCTCTCTAATTTCATTTTAATGTACAGAGGCAACTATAAGCAGGCAGCTTTTAGTTAGTTTCAATGAAGAGCTCTAAGAACTTTGCTCTGTTTGTTTTCGGCCAATGGCGTGCACCGGTGGGCGGGAACGTATGTATAGTTGGCCAATCACGGACTGGGGTGGCTACTGGGCTGCTATTTAGTGTAATTTCTGAATGGTCGGTGTTTTAAAGGTGTAATCTTGTTTTGATTGCGTAAATATTTTCTCGAATGTTACAGAAACGAGTATAAGTAAGCCCGCCCTCAGCATAGCAACCGTTCAGCCAATGGCGTGATTTCGGGGGCTGGACATTCTAAATGCTTGACCAATGACAGACCGAGAAACTTCACTTTTAAAGAAAACTATTTCATGTTTGTGAAATGAAAACGCATTTTATGGACGTTTATTAAAAGGCATTTTGCTACTTTTTAATGCAAGGAAATTAAGGGCCTTTAAAATTAATGCCACAGGAAAGGGTTTATGATTGGCAGAACTTATAATAAACAAAACCATTTTATTTATTTATTTAAAATCAAATTCTAATTTTAATGTATTTGTATCATTTGTAATTAAAAACACATTTGAATTTATTATTAGTTCTAAATGTTTTAATTTTTTTTTTGTTATTTACAAGGTTCAAATTTATATAATTGAGAAATAAAATACATTTAGGCAAAAACATATATAAATTATATATATAATTTTTATATATATTTATAATATATATATATATATATATATATATATATATATATATATATATATATATATATATATATATATATATATATATGAATATAATAATTTTGTATATATTTATATTATTTATAATATATTTAGTATATAAACAACATTTTTCTTAAATGCATGCATGTATTTATATATACTTAATAAATATACAAATTACACACAGATATATCATGCAAACAAAAACGTTTACTTTGTGTGAGAGATTATTTACAAAAGTTATTTTCATAATTTATATTACAATCATAATTTATCACTTATTGTAAAAATTTGTAAAAAAAAAAAAAAAAATTCTGATAAAGCTTGATTTCACTGGAATCACTTTGAGAGCAGTATTTCCCAAGAGGTGGTGAACGCGAAAAACATTATCAAGTCAATTAATTGCTAATCACACACACACACACACACACACACACACACACACACACACACGACTAGAGTTGTCCTTCTTGGTGTGGTAGTTATAATTCTTGCATCACCATACAGAAACATGTTAACCACAGAGCCAAAGTGAAATGAGTGTGTGTGTGTGTGTGTGTGTGTGTGTGTGTGTGTGACAGAGCACCTGGCGTTCAATACTAGAGCTGATAATTACATTCACGTTTTTTCATAGAGAAAGTTGAAGGCATTAACCTTCGCTATATTTAACTAACAGCCCGCTGTGCCTGAGCGTGATCGCACGTTGTGCGTGTAAAAGCATGTGTCGTGTTGTATTGCAGGTCTAAGGAGAGCATGTATCACGCTCTGATCTATGCCACAGTGTTAGAGATGCAGGCCATGATGACCTTCCAACACGACGACATAGTGCATGCTGGGAACACGATGAAGAGCGCTCAGGAGGTGTGCCAGAGGTAGGAAGACGGCCAACACACAGCGTCCGTTTCAGTCCCGGAGAGGCCTTTTCCTGTGACCTTTCATTTTTAGGCAAATGGGGTCAGCCTTACACGGGTGAAACGGAGTGGAAGAGCTGCGTGTGTATGTATGTGACCTACGTGTAGCATGTGCTTCCTGTAATGCAGCACTAATCCAGATGACTGTATGTGGGTGGATTCACCATAGCGATGGTCACACATCAGCTCGCTTTCAGTTTGCTCAAGAAACAGTGAGTCACAAGGGAGATCTCCTCCTAAACCCCTCCAAACATCCTCTTGGGAGGTGTGTGTGTGTGTGTGTGTGTGTGTGTGTGTGCGTGTGCGGGCGCATTCAGTAAGATTTTAAAGATGTTTCTTCTCATCAAGGCTGTATCTATTTGAGCAAAAATGCAGAAAATATGCTCATTTTGTGGAATATTATTGCAGTTTAAAATGTCGGTTTTCCATTTTGATATACGTTAAAATATAATTTGTTCCTGTGAAGCAAAGCTAATTTTTCAGCATCATTACTCCAGTCATCAGTGTCACATGATCCTTTAGAAATCACTCTAATAATATCACTCTAATCGATATAAAAAAAGTGGCGTTGCTTAATATTTTGGGGACCTGTGATAGTTTTTTTTCTGCATTTTTTTTTTAAATTATTTATCAAAAAGGTTTTTTTGTTTTAATGTATTTTTTTTTAAACCAAGTATGACAGGTAAAAATTCTAAATTATATTTTAAAGTGTATAACAATAGTAAACCAATATAAGAACTTGCAATAATATTTCACAAGATTTTTTTTGTTCAGTATTTTTGATAAAATTAATTCAGCGTTGATGACGGCTTTTTTTTTTTTTTTTTTTAATTGAGTAATTGAATCAGAAATTGTTAGCAGATGCATTTTTTTGTTTTAAACATACAATTCAACAATTTAAAAGCCTTAGAAATTACTTATTTATTTTGTAAGGGTTTACTACATTTCATATATATTTTTCAAAATGTATGTAGTACTGTTGTAAATACTTATGCATATTTGTGAAGATACACTGTTCATAAGTTTGAGGTCAGTAATGTTTTTTAAAAGTTAAGAGGTAAAAACAGTAGTATTGTGCAATATTGTTACAATTAAAATTATTGTAAAATGGAATTTATTCCTCATTCTCACATGATCTATTACGCTGATTTTTGCTAAAGAAATTATTACTTGCCATTAAAAACTATTGCGTTGCATAATAGTCTTATAGAATATATATATATTTTTTTTTACAATGTATAAACATCTTTACTTACGCTTTTTATCAGTTTAATGCACCCTTGCTCAATAAAAGCATTTTTAACATTCAAATTTAAAAGTAAGTCGAGTTTAATTTTGAATTATTATGAATGTTAGATGTGTTTGTGCGTTTCTCCCCTCTCTTTTGAGTTTTTGCGGTTCTCTTTCAGGTTCCGTAGGAAGTCAGGTGGTCTCGGGAGCCGGGGAGCAAATGATGACCTTTCAGAAGGTGCGTTTTTTATTTTGTTTGTTTTATAGCGTTCATTCTGAAGCGTGATGGATTCGGTGAACTCTAGGCTAAAGCCAGCCAAAAATCGGTGATCATTTTGTACAAGATGTTTCATTTAATGACCGTTTTATGATCAAATATTTCGCAATCTCACTCAACATTGTATTTGTTTTACAGAGCAGCTCCACGCCGAAGTGTGTTACGCCGAGTGTTTACTACACAGAGCCGCTCTCACGTTCCTACAGGTTCGACACATCTCACTCACAAGGAGACGACCTCACGTGTTTGGGCACTTTCGGGCGTCTTTGAGATC